>NC_069506.1:189579349-189721849 GCF_027579735.1 Bombina bombina | reverse complement strand
ACGCAGAAGATTATAACTATATATATGAGAAGAAAGGAAAAGGCGCCCATATGGTGTAGTATTGCGGTGAAAATCATAAAAATCTGTAAGTGGAATGTTACTCACAAGTCTCCTAGCACTACCAAAGTGCTATATACGCATTCTGGATCTTATAGCCATCCAGCAAGCTCACTCCTCGATATGCTCCAAACAGTAGAATGTATATCTTTGTTTAAAATCCTCTAGCACCGCAGGATTTTACTTAAAAAGTGCTACGTTACTAATCTCCAAGTGGTGTTAACTTAAGAAATCATACAGGTGCTCCCAAGAACCTAAAAACCTTCATCAAGATAAAATAGGAACAAGGGGTATATGCAGCCAGACTCTAATGTAACAAACCACAGTACCGAGATATAATTGTAACAACACTGTATTAAAAACATACAATTAAAATCACAACGCGTTTCTCAGTGTTACACTGTTTCCTCACCTGATGAAGGTTTTTAGGTTCTTGGGAGCACCTGTATGATTTCTTAAGTTAACACCACTTGGAGATTAGTAACATAGCACTTTTTAAGTAAAATCCTGTGGTGCTAGAGGATTTTAAACAAAGATATACATTCTACTGTTTGGAGCATATCGAGGAGTGAGCTTGCTGGACGGCTATAAGATCTAGAATGCGTATATAGCACTTTGGTAGTGCTAGGAGACTTGTGAGTAACATTCCACTTACAGATTTTATGATTTTCACCGCAATACTACACCATATGGGCGCCTTTTCCTTACTTCTCATATAGATTTTCGTTTGTGGATGTGACACCACGATCCTTGTTGGAAACTAGGCTGCCGGATGACCCCCAACTTTTGTGACGGATTTTCTGTGTAGTTTCATGCCAAGAGGCGTTAACTATGTCTGGCTTTGACTATCCCCTGGCTGGGAGCGCACTTATTAGTTTGTATATTGGAATCATTTTATAACTATATATGTATATGATTATATACATATATATTTATGTGTTAATATGTGTACACATCTTAACACACACACACACATTATATATATATATTTATATATATACATACATACATACATACACACACTATATATATATATATATATATATATATATATATATATATATATATATATATATATATATATATATATATATATATATATAAAGAACAATGTAGAAGAAGGGCACTCTCAGGGTTTGTATAGAGACAAATATTTTCTTTATTCCTAGAACATTAATACATGGTCGACGTTTCGGCCCTCAGTTGGGCCTTCATCAGGACAGGTATTATCTGAAAGACAAACATATAAACAGATACTAGAAACATGGAATGATAGAGACAACACGCAACAAGACACACACTACCTATATCACCATCACCAATACAATTAAAAACAGACTATACAGTCTGTAAAGGGAATAATCCAACCTTCAACAAAGGATACCCAAAAAAAAACAAAGAACATGCAGGATAAAGGGGCCAAGGCAGATATAGATAATATGGTACAGTGCAGCAAACACGAATAACAACATCTAAATAGACTGTGCTGTCTGAGATCTAACAACCTTCAACAAAGGATATCAAAGAACAACTATGAGATAAGAATGCCAGATGGCAATCCGTGGGCAACAAGGCAAAACAAAATGATGTTATGGTATACAGTCGGCATCAATAATAACGTAAACCAAAATCCATAAAAAAAGAAAGAAAAAGAAATGTCACGCACAGAAAATTACTATGTATCTCTATCAATCCCAAAGCAGTGCGTTATTACCCACTCAGCAGGCTCAAGTGAGAAAGTTTGAAGCGATACTAGATAAATTAAGCCATAGTCATAAAATAAGTCCCAGATGAGGACTAAGAAAAAGTAAGAAGAGTACAAATTGACATAAACACATAAATAAAGTTACCATCAAACATATAACCCAAAGAGATGCATAAATCAAAACAATGGACAACGTGTGGAACGCCTGCAGTATATATATTTTTTTTTTACACATACACTATATATATATATATATATATATATATATATATATATATATATATATATATATATATATATATATATATATACACACACACACATACATACATACATACATATATATATATATATATATTTACAGGGAACAAACAGTTCCCATAGACTGCAAAGTAAAGGCACTTTTTAGTGTGTTTTTTTTGTTTTGTTTTTTAAAACACTCCACAGCCACCAACTTTAGCCACCAAAAACAGCAATTGGGGCACTTTTATAAAATTAACCAGAGATCTGGTTAATTTTCTCTGAGTTCTAATTGTAATGGCTGGTTATTTAACTGGCAAATTTGCCCATTTACAGGCACGCAATAAATTATCCCTCCACTTGTAATCTAGCCCCTACTGTCTTGAGAGCAATGCACCATATAAAGATGAACAACCTCATCATTGGTTAGACAAAGTGAAACGATTAGGTAAATTTGATGATCGTGAAATAATAAACAGACTGTATTGCAAAATATATAAAAAATTACTTAAAGTGAAGGTAAAGTTTTTCAAAATTGAAAGCAGTAGTATGTGAATTAGTTGATATATACCAAGATCGCTAAGTTTTTAACACATATTTGTATACATATAAATATAAAATAAATACTTTTACTCTACGTGTTCGACCGTTTATAGCTCCTCCCTCCATCTAGTTCCTGGTTTCTTGCTGTATTACGTATAGAGCGTTCCCACCCGCTCTATACGTATTGTAAATGCGCGTTCGCGATTATCGCAAAGCTTGCGCATGCGCACATCACGCCGTAACCTCTAATTGCGCCTGCGCGAGTGAAAACTATTACTCGGGCGAGTTTCTTGATTGACGGCGATTTGCGCATGCGCTAAGCTGGAACGAGCCCGGCTTCCAAGATACAGGAAGTGTAACTAACGCATGCGCAATAGTAATACTAATGAAGTGACGTCAAATGACGGCCGCCTAACGGCCAAACATATGATTGGGTACTAGAAAAACGTGACCTGGCTAAGAAAAAAAAAAGAAAAAAACGGGCAGATTACAGGACGAGTATTTTCAAGATTAAAAACGCGGATAAATCGGTAAATATGGAGCAATAACAAAATTGATGAATTAAACTACCCTTATTTTTTGTGCTATTAACATTTGCAAACATTGTTACATGCTAACTTTACCTTCACTTTAAAGGGATATGAAACCCCAAATTTTTCTTTTATGATTCATATGCAGCATTCAATATTTAACAACTTTAATTTTTACTTCTTTTATCATTTTTGTTTCATTCTCTTGGTAGACTGTTGAAAGAGCATCAATGTACAGCTTAGAGCTAGGTGAACACATGGGGTGAGCCACTGACAAGAGGCTAGGGCTACAACAACTAAACGGTAAGATTGATCATAAAAATAGTTATCAGCAAATCTCATTATCTATCAGGTGATCTGTGATTGGTTGGTCCATCGCACGTCACCAGCTGCTTCACTCCTGCACATGGAATTGTGAAAAATGTTTGGTTTTTTTTCTATCCGATTAGTCAGCTGATTATTATCCTATTAATCGGATAGAAAAAAAAATGGATAAAAAATAATAAATTACCATTTTGTGAACAATACCATGCGCAGAAGTGAAGCAGCTGGTGCCGTTCAACTGACCAACTAATCACAGACCCCGTATATGCTATATGTGCAGCAACTAATCAGCAGCTAGCTCCCAGTCGTGCATTGCTCTTCCTGATCCTATGTATGCTTTCAACCAAGGATACCAGAGTACAAATAAAATTAGATAATAGAAGTAAAGTGGAAAGATATTTAAAATTCCATGCTCTGTTTGAA
Organism: Bombina bombina; assembly: GCF_027579735.1. Lineage (NCBI taxonomy): Eukaryota > Metazoa > Chordata > Amphibia > Anura > Bombinatoridae > Bombina > Bombina bombina. Next base: position 189,718,027 of record NC_069506.1, on the reverse strand, counting down.
TCATGGAAGTTTAAAAGGGACAGGAAACCCAGAAATTTCCTTTTGTGATTCAGATAGAGCGTACAGTTTTAAAAATGTTTCTCCTGTTATTCTTTGTTGAAGAGATACCTAGGTAGGTAGCGTACACATGTCTGGAGCACTACATGACAGTAAATAGTGCTGCCATCTAGTGGACTTGCAAATAGATAACATTCTTGCAAAACTGCTGTTATATAGTGCTCCAGACACGTGCACACTCCTGAGCTTACTTTCCTGCTTTTCAACAAAGGATAACAAAAAAAAAGGATTTTTTTTAATAATGTTCCTAAAATTTTGACTTTACTGATTCAGACAGCAATTAATTTTAAGATACTTTTAAATTAATTTCTATTGCCAAATTTATTTTGTTCTTTTGATATCCTTTGTTGAAAATTATATTTACATATCTTGTACTACTGGGAGCTAGCTTGTGATTGGTGGCTACACACTTTTTAGTCATTGGCTCAGATAGCTCCCAGTACTGCACTGCTGCTCTGGAGCTGACTTAGTGTTCTCCCCCAGACCTTTTTAATGGGTACATCACCCGGCTTGCTTTACTGACCACCCAGCTTAAACTTTATTAAAAATTGACAATGTTTATTGCACAAATATTCATTAAATCAATTTATCTTAACTTATGCTATTAATTTGTGTTTTGGATTGCAAAAAATGTTATAATAATAGAAAGTATTATATTGCCCCCACCCGTCTTACTTAGACATGACTAAGAGCCCAATTACAATTTTCTACTGGGATACTTCTTCCTCCAATATGTTTTTCAAAATTAAAATTATATTAGCTTGTAAAAAAAAAAGATTCCAATATGTTAATATATAAAGCACCCTATACCCAAATTGCATCCATGACTCCCTTTCACAGTATGCCACAGAGTGATCTAAAGTAGAGACTTAAAGGGATACTGAACCCAATTTTTTTCTTTCATGTTTCAGATAGGGCATGCAATTTTAAGCAACTTTCTAATTTACTCATATTGACACTTTTTCTTGTTCTCTTGGTATCTTTATTTAAAAAGGCAGGACTGAAAGCCTACGAGCCGGCCCATTTTTGGTTCAGCACCCTGGATAGCGCTTGCTGATTGGTGGCTGCATTTAGCCACCAATCAGCAGTCACTACCCAGTTGCTGAACCCAAGATGGGCTGGGTCGTAAGCTTACATTCCTGCTTTTTCAAATAAAGATACCAAGAGAACGAATAAAAATTGATAATAGGGATAAATTAGAAAGTTGTTTGAAATTGCATGCTCTATCTGAATTGTGAAAGAAAAAAATTGGGTTCAGTATCCCTTATAAACAGTGTGTCACTAGAATCCATTCAAAGGATGGCTACTAAAATGGTCCATGTTCTAGGAAATAAAACTTACAAGGAAATACTTTGTGACCTTAATACACACAACTCAGAGGAGAAAATAGAGGTGATATAGCTGCATCACCTTACCAGTACAACTACCCCTTGGATTGTAGCTGGCCAGCCCCATCTGCTGTGGCCCACAGAGAAATCTCCAGGTGTCCTGGTAGGCCAACTCAGCCTTGGGGTTTACTGATCCTATACAGCTATTGTGCATATGTTTAGAGACAACTTGACATTTTCTTATAGAGAACTGTGAAATTATAGAAGACAGATACAAGACAAAATAATATGTGGGACAAATAGTGGAAGCACAGTCTCTCACATTATAATTAGTAATCTATTTAGCAAATGTCTCAATAGTGTTTGCCATGATGGGTATATCAAATCCTTTACTGTCGTGTTCCATTTTGACAAAGAAGGATTATTAATTATTTTTTTAGAGTGTACATGTCATGTTTTAGGTTTGTTTAAAGCCTTTTGTTCTTTAAACTCAATATTTGTTGGGTTTTTTGATGCATGGATCTATAAAATAGCCACTACCTCTATAAAATTGTAGAAAAATACAATAAAATCAACAAGAAGTCAAACCTAACCTAAGCAGTGGAACATGAAGAGAAAGCTAAACAGAATGTTAAAAGAAAAGGTATTATATTGTGTTAAACATTTTAAAGACATCAGTGGTTCCCAATCCAACATCGTTTGGGACATCTGTCAGAGTCCTTCCCTCCTCCCCACTTTTCACACTTTCAAAAGACAACCTGTTGAACCACTAAGTCCAAATTTCATTGGAGAAAATATTGGGTATGTATGTGCAATGATTACCAAGTAGATAATTAAATATACATATGGTAGCATTTGATGACTCATGATAAATTACTACATAATATAAAAACCTATGGACAAGCTTACATTCTGGTTGGAATAAACTAATAGTAACATTAAAAAGAATCTACAGACTTGTAAGGGATAAATACCCACATTTCTCTAAGCTTACATTAAATAACCCTTAACAAAAAACATTTCAGCATTCTTAATTAAATGAGTAAAAATGTATGTATAAAAACTGGCTGTATCTAAAGATGCCCTTAAATAGTAGGCGTTAGGACGACCGATAAGCCATACATAAAAATGAAAATAAAACAGAGTAAAAGGTACTAGTAACGCTGGAACAAAAACTGCCCAGTTTTTGGACACCTTATGTATTTCGTAATTTTTAACAATACTAACTGTTCGTCAGAGGTAAAAAGCATTATTAAATCTTTGAAACGCGTAAGGTGTCCAATAACTTGGCGTTTTTGTTACTAGTACCTTTTACTCTGTTTTATTTGCATTTTTATATATGTCTTATCGGTCGCCTTCTATTTTAGGGCATCTTCAGATACAGCCGGTTTTTATACATACATTTTTACTCATATGTTTGTATATGTTTTTATTCTTACCTCATAACGGATTGAGGGCTAATATTGAGTCTTAAGAAAATCATAGGATTTAAAGATCCCCACTAGGAGCTTTAATGGATTCTAACAAGAAAATCATCTCCCTCTCACTGACAGAACATTACCTTTACCTCATAGGATTGAGGTAGGGTCCTGTAAGTACGAAATCAGTTTTGAACATCACATACCACTGATGTAATTCTTTTTCACATATATTCATTGCCTTGTGAAACTTAATATCAGGACTTTGTTGCACTTTGAATTCTATTATATTATATTTGGACTCTTGTGCGCTTTTGTTTTTTGGTTGCTCTTGCTTTTTTTTGTCTTTCCTAAAACTGGTGTTAGGGGTACACTAGACCAGTAACAGCTGCACAGAAACCTTTATTAAGAGGTGGACATATTCATATGTATTTAATTCACTGAGTATACATGATAGGAAATCTATGAATTAAGCCTATACTGTCATATTTTTAGGACTGTTATAGTAAACAGTAATTTATAGTGGGACTAGAGCGTTAGTATTTTCTCTTCCGTTTGAATTCTTAATTAAATAATGACAAAAATACTAAAATTGGGTAAAGACCAAAGATGGTCATATTTATTCAAATAAATGTTAAGATAACTAATTTACTAACTAACAGTATAGATGGATGGGACAACGGGCTCCCTAACCATATCCCCAACAGACATGGGTCAAAGCAAAACAGGAACCTGCAAACAGAAGTGGGGGAGGGTCAGAGCCCAGAACCCCCAAAATAAAAAAAAACACACTCCCATATAAGAGGACAGATGTCCTATGAGATCTCTGGCCAGCCACTAAAATGTAGTACAGATCATACAGCCAATGCCCCATGGCAAAAGTAACCGCACCAGTGTGCATGGGCTGTCACTCCATCGCAGACTCTGTCCCTCATAACTCACAAGCAATGACTCACTACCTAGAGGAGGATACTCCGTCCATAAGGGCCCCTGCTATGACAACCAGACAGCCACCCGAATACCAGTAGAGTCCATATATTAAGGGGCCATAGATTTACTGAAAGCTAGACCAACTAGTCAGACCACAGCCATGGCAGAAACTAATGAATACCCCAACATGCTATTTGAAGGGGGGGGGGCAACCTAACTCAAACCCACTATCTTAAATATGGAACAATCTTGTGGAACTCATTACCAAAGGAGGTAGTGAATGCCAATACTCTAGATAGATTTTAAAAAAAAGCTTGGATACATTTCTGTCTAAACAAAATTCATGGATATGATTGCTAGTATTAAATGGGTCGCCTTTTAGTGGGATTATTTAAGCTTAACTGGAGCTTTTTGTATATATTTTAGATTTGTATAGGTTGAACTTGATGGACTTCTGTCATTTTTCAAACTCATCTACTATGTTATTATGTTGCAATGAACCTGTAATCAGACAATACAGACCAAATAAAACAGTGTGGATTTGATTTAAATCACTAGTCAGTAGGATCTATTTAAATCAATTTAAATTATATTTTTCATTTTTTAGAATAATAACTTTTCAGATTATTTTATTCAAATGACATCTAAAATAAATTGAAGACAAACTTGACTTGCAAACTATATAATAAAATACTATGACTGACAAAAACAGAAAATATTATCCATAACTTCCCTAGGGATATTACAAGATTCAATAAACAAACAATCTACATTATCCAGTTCTAGAAACGAGGATAACTAACAGCTGGCTCCAAGCCAGATAGCCTGTACGGCTATTGGCTAAGAGGTGGAAACTCAGACCCAAAGACATATTTCTAAACACTTCAATAGACAAATGAAAATTTGCTTACTCAGCTCTATATGTGAGCCAAGGAAATATCTTACATACTTGAATATATAGCCAGTATCTGAATATATAGCCAGTATCCATGGCTCTCTGGCAAATACCACTTATATTTATTTATTTAAATAACAAGGGTTATTGGTTGTTTGATTATTTACAGAAGATTCAAGAACTACATATATCATTTTAATTATATATACATTTTGATATTACTATTATGGATATTTTATGTATAATAACATTAGTAACTATATTTTAATTTTAAATAATCTGATGAAGTTGAATATCTTTCATATTTTGGGATTCATTATATAAATTGAATACACTGTAAGTCAATTATTTTATATTGAGATGATATTTAAGCATATTAGAGGGTCATTTTATCAAGATTAATTTGTTTTATATAAAAAAAATAATAATTCACCAATTGATGGATGTTTTTTTTTATTTTTTCACTATGAATTAATGGATATTATGATCATTTTTAAAGTAATGTTTTCATTACTCAGTTGAGTAAACTTTTAAAGATAGGTTAAAGAAGTTTTAACTTAATCTCTCATACATAAAAATGAGAAAGCCTAGAGATTGCAAGGATTGCCCGGCTACATTATTTCCTGGGTTCTAAATGCATAGGAATTTGTTCTCTAGAATATTAAAGTAGAAAATATTCTATGTATGGAAGAGAATACATTGGAATCTGAATCCTTTGCAGAGAAGGAAACTTTCAGATTAACGCCCATGCTTTTATGATGACTGTGTACGTTACTGGAATAATATTTATTTAAATGTAAATTGTTTCAACTCACTATTGAATACATGTATATTAAATAACTTTTATTTAACAAGCCATTGTTTTAAAACATTTAAAAGAAAACAAATTCTACACAAGCAAGAGGTATTTATTTATTGTCCCTTTAAAGGGACAGTCAACACTTCCGTTAACATTATTTGATATTGAAAAATAAAAACCGTAGCTGCCTTCTTCTTCAAATGATCAGCAAATCAGAATCCAATCCTCGGTCAGAAATTGCACGGAAGTGTTGAATGTCCCTTTCAAGGAACATAAAAAACATTTTTTTTTCTTTTAGGATTCAGATAGAGCGTGTGATTTTAAACAACTTTCCACTTTACTTCTATTATCCAACTTGTTTTGTTCGCTTGGTATCCTTTGTTGAAAATGATACCTGATTGGTGGTTGCACATATGCGCCTCAAGCTATTGGCTCATCCAGTCACAAATTCAGCTAGCTTCCAGTAGTGCTTTGCTGCTTCTTCAATCAAGGATATCAATGGAATTGAGCAAATTAGATAATAGAAGTTATTTGGAAAGTTGCTAAATTATGAAAGAAAAATATTTGGGTTTCTTGTTCCTTTAAGTTTAGGATTATTTTAAGAAATTTAGATCTCTTTTAAATACTCTAATATACAATTATTTGAATTAAAAGTAATTAAAGGGAACTAAACACAAAATCTTTCTTTGTTCTATTTAAATAGAGAATTAAAATTACTACATCCTTTTGTCTTCTTGCAAATTGGATATACTTAAAGAATCAAACCAAATCATGGCTTTGTTCGCTAAAAAGCAACTATAGTCTACATTATATCACTTTAAAAATGTACTCGGATTCAAGGAGACAGTACATATATTTAAGTACTAGAGGAATTTTGGCTAAAATGTTAGCCGGTTGGTCAGTAAAAGCCAGGTGGTTCACCCGCTAAAAAGGCACTGGGGAGAAAACTTTATATATCCATAAATACATTTATGCACAAGTAGCAATATACAGTATTTGTGCATTACTTCACACACATACATTTATATACCAAGGCAACACGCAAAATATTAAATTTACAGTTCCTGCCTTCTACATAGTTGTATGCAACAAAAAGGGCTAAGGAAGCATTGAGTAATTGATTGTATATGCATAGCTAATATTAGCAGTTAAGTACTGCAAAATACCTAAATACAAAACAATATGTTTAGCTCCTTAAGGACCAGCAACGTACCCTTTCTATGAGGGTTTCGTTGTTTATAGCATGGTCTCATCACCAGCAGCGAGACTGTGCTACTTTTGGTGACCAGCAGGAAGAAGGGAGGGTATAATAAGGCGGTCCCGCTGCTTGCGGCAGGAACCGTGCTGTTATAAACAAGAAAACCCTTAACAACCAGCGACGTGCAACGTTAAAACTTTATTAATTCCAGAAACCTTTGTATTTTTAGCTTATCTTTCTTAATTGTGGTTAGTTGCTGGCAGCTTTAAATTAATTTTTACACTGCTCTAAGCAATTGTTGAATTTTATGTAGCTGGATTTGGCAATTTGCAGTGTTTTGAAGGAAACTGCAGAATTTGCTTTTTGATTTCTCTAAAAAAAAAGAGAGTGGGACAAGCACTTTTTTTACATAAAATAAAAAGGTATTTTAAAGCAAAATCAAGCACAATAGTCAGTAAATACTGCAAAGATCTTTATTACACTTAAACCTTTTTGAAGCTACAATAAAAATATGTTTATATGCTAACAAGGTAAATGAATATCTAAATATATGTGTCAAGTGCAGTGTATTAATACTGTTATCAAACCTACATGCAGAGTAGGCTAAACTTGTGGCTCTGGATAAATCATAAGCAGAAAAAACAGCCATGTGATATACATGGGAAGATATAACTGACAAAAATGTTTTCAGGTCCATTTTATAAAGCTAAAATAAAGTTTTACTCATACAGTGCAGCACTAGTTGGCAGACAGGAGAATTAAAACCTTACACAGCCATTTGCTTCATGTACTTACTTTGAGTGTGATGTGTGTGCAAGAATACACAATTAGACATCCCAGGCCAGAATATTGCACAGCTCCAACTCACAGTACAGGACCAGTACAGCCAGACCTTAAATACTACCTGAACACACCAATTTAAAGGGACAGTCTAGTCAAAATTAAACTTTCATGATTCAGATAGGGCGTGCAATTATAAACAACTTTCCAATTTTTTTATCATCAAATTTGCTTTGTTCACTTGGTATTCTTTGTTGAAAGCTAAACCTATGTAAACTCATATGCATATGTAAACTCATTCTCGGCCCCCTACTATTCACATTATTTATAAATGATTTGCCTAATGTCTGCAAATCTTCAACTGTACACATGTACGCAGACGACGCGGTAATCTATGCAAACAATTCCGATCTGCCGCAGCTTGAAGCAGTGCTCCAAGACCAGTTCACAGAGGTAGAAAAGTGGATCTCGAAAAACAAACTCTTCCTAAACACTGACAAAACGGTCACAATGATCTTTGTAACGGGACCTAAAATACAAAAATTACAAAATTCACATCTTCGCATCAAAACAAAATCCAATTGCACGCTGACCGCAGTCCACTCTTTTAAATACTTAGGTATGTTGTTAGACCCCAATCTATCTTTTGGACTCCACATAGAAAAACTTGCCTATAAACTTTATCCAAAACTAGGTGCCCTGTACAGAAACAAATCCTGCCTCAGCCCTACAGTAAAGGAAAAGATTGTACAGCTAATGCTGATGCCTATCTTGGATTATGGGGACATAGTATATGCACCTGCTCCGCAAACTCACCTTAATAAACTAAATACATTGTATAACTCGTTTTGCCGCTTTGTGCTACAATTTAACTACAGGATCCACCATTGTGACATGCTAAAAGAACTAAACTGGCTGTCGCTGGAATCCAGACGCACCCTCCATCTTTCCTGCCTTGTCTTTAAGAGCCTTTCTGGGAAGCTCCCACCCTACCTGAGCAGAATGCTCTCCCCTGCTATTCCCACCTCCTATAACCTCCGATCCAATAACAGCACATTATTTAGCTTGCCTCAATACAAAAAGAAAGCAGCTCGATCCTCCTTTTCCTACAGAGCGCCACAATTATGGAATGACCTCCCTCACACTTTAAAAACTTCCCCAAGCCTAAAATCCTTTAAGAGATCCCTCTATACATATCTCAAAACAGAATGCTCCTGTCATGGTTGATTAAATATTTCGTACCTGCTCTATGTTAAATGTTTGCATATATTGTGTATTATTGTTTTTGTATTTTATTGTACCCTATTGTATCAATGCAATGTTTTGTGATCCCAGGACATACTTGAAAACGAGAGAAATCTCAATGTATCCTTCCTGTAAATAAATAAATATGCTAATTTCTAAGCCCTTGAAGGACGCCTCTTATTTCAGTGCATTTTGACAGTTTTACCATGCAAGACAGCACTAGTTAATTTATATAGATAACATTGTGCTCACTTCCGTGGAGTTATTTATGAGTCAACATTGATTGAATAAAATACAAGTCTGTCAAAAGAACTGAAATAAGGGTGCAGTCTGCAGAAGCTTACATACAACTTAATCACAGAGGTAAAAAGTATATTAATATAACTGTGTTGGCTGTGCAAAACTGGGGAATGGAAAATAAAGGGATTATCTATCTTTTTAAACAATAACAAATTTGGAGTAGACTGCCCTGAACCGTTTTAGAGACATAGCTTCAGATTGCTCAACTGTTCCACGATCGAATAATTCCGTCATTGGTCATTAAAGTGAATGTAAAGTCAAACGATAGACGTTTCGAAATGAATGAGAGTTTAATTCATGAAATCTTTACTATATACTTATCTTCAGAGATATTTCAATAGAAACGCTCTACGGATAAGAGACAATCCTCCACCCAGCATAATCAGCAATTGATTGACAGATTACTCATCCAATCGTAGTTCACCCCCCCCCCCGGGCATTCAGCCCCGTTACACAAACGTCAATGCCCGGGGGAAACAACGATTAGTTGATTGCAGATGAGTAATTTGTCAATCAATGACGCCCGGAAATTCAGTTCTTATCCGTAGAGCGTTTCTATTGAAATATCTCTGAAGATAAGTATATAGTAAAGATTTCATGAATGAAACTCAAATTCATTTTGAAACTTCTATCCTTTAACTATACCGCATTACGTTAAATTTACATTCACTTTAAGGGGTTAAGGTCTTGTGATTTCTCCACCCTGAACGTCAGATATCTGTCCATAGCATTTTCCACCTTCCTGCAGGCACCACCAGAACTCATAAAGCAGTAGTGTCAGGATACATAAAACAGATAACACAGTGGATAATAATAAAAATCTTAATTACATTTCTGCACTGTGTCCTTCGATGTCTGCTGAGCACCTCATACTTAAACATACAGACATGCTTGCGGCTGCTCTTTCACAGAAATACATAGAACAAATTAAAGGGACACAAAAGTTAGAAGTAAACTTTCATTATTCAGATAGAAAATGTATTTATATTTAATTAGCTTTTTTTCACTTGGTATACTTTGTTGAAAAGCTAGGTAGACTCAGGAGCAGCAATGTGCTATTGGGAGCTAGCTGACGATTGTTGGCTGCACATATATGCCTCTTGCCATTGGCTCATCTAATGTGCTCAGCTAGCTCCCCCTGTAGTACACAGCTCTGTAGCTGATTTTTCGACAACAGATACCAAAACAATGAAGCAAATCTGATACTAGAAGTAGATTGTAAAATTGTCTTAAACCGCTCCAAATGGGACACGAAAAACCGGACCCCTTGCAACTGCTCAAAAACCAGAGTGGAACAGACCCTTTGCAACTGCAAAACAACCAGAGAGGAACAGGCCCTTTGCAACTGCACAACAACCAGAGAGGAACAGACCCTTTGCAACTGCACAACAACCAGAGAGGAACAGACCCTTTGCAACTGCATAACAACCAGAGTGGAACAGACCCTTTGCAACTGCACAACAACCAGAGAGGAACAGGCCCTTTGCAACTGCACAACAACCAGAGAGGAACAGACCCTTTGCAACTGCACAACAACCAGAGAGGAACAGACCCTTTGCAACTGCATAACAACCAGAGTGGAACAGACCCTTTGCAACTGCACAACAACCAGAGAGGAACAGGCCCTTTGCAACTGCACAACAACCAGATAGGAACAGGCCCTTTGCAACTGCACAACAACCAGAGAGGAACAGACTTTTTGCAACTGCACAACAACCAGAGAGGAACAGACCCTTTGCAACTGCACAACCAGAGAGGAACAGACCCTTTGCAACTGCACAACAACCAGAGAGGAACGGACCCTTTGCAACTGCACAACAACCAGAGAGGAACAGACCCTTTGCAACTGCACAACAACCAGAGAGGAACGGACCCTTTGCAACTGCACAACAACCAGAGAGGAACAGACCCTTTGCAACTGCACAACAACCAGAGAGGAACAGACCCTTTGCAACTGCACAACAACCAGAGAGGAACAGACCCTTTGCAACTGCACAACAACCAGAGAGGAACAGACCCTTTGCAACTGCACAGCAACCAGAGAGGAACAGACCCAGACCCTTTGCAACTGCACAACAACCAGAGAGGAACAGACCCTTTGCAACTGCACAACAACCAGAGAGGAACAGACCCTTTGCAACTGCACAGCAACCAGAGAGGAACAGACCCTTTGCAACTGCACAGCAACCAGAGAGGAACAGACCCTTTGCAACTGCACAACAACCAGAGAGGAACAGACCCTTTGCAACTGCACAACCAGAGAGGAACAGACCCTTTGCAACTGCACAGCAACCAGAGAGGAACAGACCCAGACCCTTTGCAACTGCACAGCAACCAGAGAGGAACAGACCCTTTGCAACTGCACAACAACCAGAGAGGAACAGACCCTTTGCAACTGCACAGCAACCAGAGAGGAACAGGCCCTTTGCAACTGCACAACAACCAGAGAGGAACAGACCCTTTGCAACTGCACAGCAACCAGAGAGGAACAGACCCAGACCCTTTGCAACTGCACAGCAACCAGAGAGGAACAGACCTTTTGCAACTGCACAACAACCAGAGAGGAACAGACCCTTTGCAACTGCACAGCAACCAGAGAGGAACAGACCCTTTGCAACTGCACAACAACCAGAGAGGAACAGACCCTTTGCAACTGCACAACCAGAGAGGAACAGACCCTTTGCAACTGCACAACAACCAGAGAGAAACAGACCCTTTGCAACTGCACAACAACCAGAGAGAAACGGACCCTTTGCAACTGCACAACAACCAGAGAGGAACAGACCCTTTGCAACTGCACAACAACCAGAGAGGAACGGACCCTTTGCAACTGCACAACAACCAGAGAGGAACAGACCCTTTGCAACTGCACAACAACCAGAGAGGAACAGACCCTTTGCAACTGCACAGCAACCAGAGAGGAACAGACCCAGACCCTTTGCAACTGCACAGCAACCAGAGAGGAACAGACCCTTTGCAACTGCACAACAACCAGAGAGGAACAGACCCTTTGCAACTGCACAGCAACCAGAGAGGAACAGACCCTTTGCAACTGCACAACAACCAGAGAGGAACAGACCCTTTGCAACTGCACAACAACCAGAGAGGAACAGACCCTTTGCAACTGCACAACCAGAGAGGAACAGACCCTTTGAAACTGCACATCAACCAGAGAGGAACAGACCCTTTGCAACTGCACAGCAACAACAGAGTAACATTAGAGCATTGTGGGTGGTAGTTGCTGCTGCTACGTACAAGAGGACAAGGAGTAATAGATGCAGTATTATACATGCTCCAGACATGCAGTAATATATGTTCTGAGGGTGCTAGTACACTGCATGGAGGTGTTTATAAACCCATTGCAACACCCTTGTGGCCTTTCTGGTAGTGTGAGATATGGACATGTTACTCTCCATCTGGCTCCAGTAAAGCAGCTATGTAAGTCATTGGGATAATTCCTCAGTTTTCGTTTCACATTTTCTAGATGGCATGGTGAGTTTGTACCCAGCACCTGCAAAGGCCTGCACACACTATTAAAGGGATGGAAAGGTCAAAATTGAAATGTGCATAAATGCATTTTGGTTTGAAATAAAGGCATTTTCTCAATACACTTCCATTAGCAAAAATGCTTCTAGTAAAAGTTATTACGGTTTTTCTGCGGCATACGCACATATCCTGTGAGAGCCTGTGAACCAATAATCAAACAGAGAGCTGAAGGTGCCCTGTAGTGCTTCTGTGAATAAGTAATTTGTGTCATACAAACCACCACTGACTCTCTGAGAAGGTGTGGTGTTTGAATGCTGGTGCAGATATGTGCGTATGCCGCCAAAAAAACAGTCATAACATTTACTAGAGGCATTTTTTCTAATGGAAGTATATTGCAAAAATGCTTCTATTTGACACTGAAATGCATACATATACATTTCAATTGTGACCTTTCTAAACCTTTATGTACGGTTATATTAAAATTATATACAATAGAGTATAGCTAGGAGGTATAATTTTCCACCCAGGAGCCTTGTTAAGAAGAAGAAATGTGCTTATTATTAGGTTAACCCAAATGGTTGTGTATAGGCATGTAATGTATAATATGTCTAAGAAACATCCCTAGAGTGGGATGCCAAAAAAGGATATGCCTCTGAACACAAAAAAATATATGAGAAAAAGACTGGTTGAAATTAAAATATAACTTTTAATATTAACTAATAAAAAGACAGCTGTAGGCAGGTAGGTATCTGATTGGCTGCCCGCACACACTAATACTAAAAACACTTAAACTTCTGGTTGAATTCTGGGGCTTCAATCCGACTTGTTGAAAGAACCTTTGTGATGTATGTGGGAGAGTGCTTGGTGTATACTTTATTGAATAACTTAAAAACCCCAAATTAAGATCGTCAGAAATATCTGGATAATCCTAGTATTGAGGGTTCATAAATTTACCCTCAGGATAAGATTATTGAAGTTGCTACTTTGTAATAATGGTAAGATTAGGGGGAATCAGTAACAAAGTGTACACAAAAGTGTCAATATTTAGGTCAGAAGTCTTATCCACATTGTGTATCTAAATGGCTACTTAGAACCCTAAACTGTGGATTAATGAAAATAGTAATTTTAAAGTATATCTACCCACATAGTAATCCGATATTTTAGGACTCTGTCAGTGATTGTCTGCCATTAATCTCAAGTGTATTTAGACCATTTGGATTAAATATTATTTTTGTAATTTATATACACCCTAAGTCATTTCACAATAGGTTGAATTATATATTCAGGGTAGTAGAATAGCAAAATCGAATCACTAAGTAATATATGAGTATATGTTCCACTGGTGTATTCCGTAATGTTGTAGCGGAACACCCAGGTAAATAATATACTGTTTTTGTATTGGTGAATATTGTTAAAGGGACAGTCTAGGCCAAAATAAACTTTCATGATTCAGATAGAGCATGTAATTTTAAACAATTTTCCAATTTACTTTTATCACCAATTTTGCTTTGTTCTCTTGGTATTCTTAGTTGAAAGCTTAACCTAGGAGGTTCATATGCTAATTTCTTAGACCTTGAAGCCCACCTCTTTTCAGATTGCATTTTAACAGTTTTTCACCACTAGAGGGTGTTAGTTCACGTATTTCATAAAGATAACACTGTGCTCATGCACGTGAAGTTATCTGGGAGCACGCACTGATTGGCTGGACTGCAAGTCTGTCAAAAGAACTGAAAAAAGGGGCAGTTTGCAGAGGCTTAGATACAAGATAATCACAGAGGTTAAAAGTATATTATTATAACTGTGTTGGTTATGCAAAACTGGGGAATGGGTAATAAAGGGATTATCTATCTTTTAAAACAATAAAAATTCTGATGTAGACTGTCCCTTTAACTAAGTATAATTGAGGACACTAGCAAACCATAAATACTCATAACTGTTAGCATCGCTTGTCTATAAAGAAAAATAATTGTAGGCTATTGATGCTATATATCTTAAGCGTTTATGAATTTATATGTATCCATTTTTTTTAAGGCAAAATCTGCTTAGCCAAGGTAAATTAATTCTAGACCGCTATGTAATAAAGAAAAAGATTCGAGCCTATATACCACTGGATTTTTTGTTAGGTAGTTGTAATATAAATGTTGTAGATTCGATAGCACAAATCACATATCGTTGATAAGTAAGAAAAGGTTAGCAGCACCATTTGCATGCCATCGGTTAGTACTAGTCAGGTTAGGAGTCACTAACAGACTCACTGGAGAGAAGTCCTTAAATAAATGTAAAAGTAATAAGGATTAAAGCTATTATTTTATGAACCAGAAGTAAGCAAGTTAAAAACATAATTTATGCTTACCTGATAAATTCCTTTCTTCTGTAGTGTGATCAGTCCACGGGTCATCATTACTTCTGGGATATTACTCCTCTCCAACAGGAAGTGCAAGAGGATTCACCCAGCAGAGCTGCATATAGCTCCTCCCCTCTACGTCACTCCCAGTCATTCGACCAAGGACCAACGAGAAAGGAAAAGCCAAGGGTGAAGTGGTGACTGGAGTATAAATTAAAAAATATTTACCTGCCTTAAAAACAGGGCGGGCCGTGGACTGATCACACTACAGAAGAAAGGAATTTATCAGGTAAGCATAAATTATGTTTTCTTCTGTTAAGTGTGATCAGTCCACGGGTCATCATTACTTCTGGGATACCAATACCAAAGCAAAAGTACACGGATGACGGGAGGGATAGGCAGGCTCTTTATACAGAAGGAACCACTGCCTGAAGAACCTTTCTCCCAAAAATAGCCTCCGATGAAGCAAAAGTGTCAAATTTGTAAAATTTGGAAAAAGTATGAAGCGAAGACCAAGTTGCAGCCTTGCAAATCTGTTCAACAGAGGCCTCATTCTTGAAGGCCCAAGTGGAAGCCACAGCTCTAGTAGAATGAGCTGTAATTCTTTCAGGAGGCTGCTGTCCAGCAGTCTCATAAGCTAAACGAATTATGCTACGAAGCCAAAAAGAAAGAGAGGTAGCGGAAGCTTTTTGACCTCTCTTCTGCCCAGAGTAAATGACAAACAGAGAAGACGTTTGTCGAAATTCCTTAGTTGCCTGTAAGTAAAATTTTAGAGCACGGACTACATCCAGGTTGTGCAGTAGACGTTCCTTCTTTGAAGAAGGATTTGGGCATAAAGAAGGAACAACAATCTCTTGATTGATATTCCTGTTAGTAACTACCTTAGGTAAGAACCCAGGTTTAGTACGCAGGACTACCTTATCCGAATGAAAAATCAAATAAGGAGAATCACAATGTAAGGCTGATAATTCAGAGACTCTTTGAGCCGAGGAAATAGCCATTAAAAATAGAACTTTCCAAGATAACAACTTTATATCAATGGAATGAAGGGGTTCAAACGGAACGCCCTGTAAAACATTAAGAACAAGGTTTAAACTCCATGGTGGAGCAACAGTTTTAAACACAGGCTTAATCCTGGCCAAAGCCTGACAAAAAGCCTGGACGTCAGGAACTTCTGACAGACGTTTGTGTAACAGAATGGACAGAGCTGAGATCTGTCCCTTTAAAGAACTAGCAGATAAACCCTTTTCTAAACCTTCTTGTAGAAAAGACAATATCCTAGGAATCCTAACCTTACTCCAAGAGTAACCTTTGGATTCACACCAATATAGGTATTTACGCCATATCTTATGGTAAATCTTTCTGGTAACAGGTTTCCTAGCCTGTATTAAGGTATCAATAACTGACTCAGAAAACCCACGTCTTGATAAAATCAAGCGTTCAATTTCCAAGCAGTCAGCTTCAGAGAAGTTAGATTTTGATGTTTGAAGGGACCCTGTATCAGAAGGTCCTGATTCAGAGGTAGAGACCAAGGTGGACAGGATGACATGTCCACCAGGTCTGCATACCAAGTCCTGCGTGGCCACGCAGGTGCTATTAGAATCACTGATGCTCTCTCTTGTTTGATTCTGGCAATCAATCGAGGAAGCAACGGGAAGGGTGGAAACACGTAGGCCATCCTGAAGTCCCAAGGTGCTGTCAGAGCATCTATCAGGACTGCTCCTGGATCCCTGGATCTGGACCCGTAACGAGGAAGCTTGGCGTTCTGTCGAGACGCCATGAGATCTATCTCTGGTTTGCCCCAACGTCGAAGTATTTGGGCAAAGACCTCCGGATGAAGTTCCCACTCCCCCGGATGAAAAGTCTGACGACTTAAGAAATCCGCCTCCCAGTTCTCCACTCCCGGGATGTGGATTGCTGACAGGTGGCAAGAGTGAGACTCTGCCCAGCGAATTATCTTTGATACTTCCATCATAGCTAGGGAGCTTCTTGTCCCTCCCTGATGGTTGATGTAAGCTACAGTCGTGATGTTGTCCGACTGAAACCTGATGAACCCCCGAGTTGTCAACTGGGGCCAAGCCAGGAGGGCATTGAGAACTGCTCTCAATTCCAGAATGTTTATTGGCAGGAGACTCTCCTCCTGACTCCATTGTCCCTGAGCCTTCAGAGAATTCCAGACGGCACCCCAACCTAGAAGGCTGGCGTCTGTTGTTACAATTGTCCAGTCTGGTCTGCTGAATGGCATCCCCCTGGACAGATGTGGCCGAGAAAGCCACCATAGAAGAGAATTTCTGGTCTCTTGATCCAGATTCAGAGAAGGGGATAAGTCTGAGTAATCCCCATTCCACTGACTTAGCATGCACAGTTGCAGTGGTCTGAGGTGTAAGCGTGCAAAGGGTACTATGTCCATTGCCGCTACCATTAAGCCGATTACCTCCATGCATTGAGCCACTGACGGGTGTTGAATGGAATGAAGGGTGCGGCAAGCACTTTGAAGTCTTGTTAGCCTGTCCTCTGTCAGGTAAATCTTCATTTCTACAGAATCTATAAGAGTCCCCAGGAAGGGAACTCTTGTGAGTGGAACGAGTGAACTTTTCTTTTCGTTCACCTTCCATCCATGTGACCTTAGAAATGCCAGCACTAACTCTGTATGAGATTTGGCAGTTTGAAAGCTTGAAGCTTGTATCAGAATGTCGTCTAGGTATGGAGCTACCGAGATTCCCCGCGGTCTTAGTACCGCCAGAAGAGCACCCAGAACCTTTGTGAAGATTCTTGGAGCTGTAGCCAATCCGAATGGAAGAGCCACAAACTGGTAATGCCTGTCTAGGAAGGCAAACCTTAGGTACCGATAATGATCTTTGTGAATCGGTATGTGAAGGTAAGCATCTTTTAAATCTACAGTGGTCATGTACTGACCTTCTTGGATCATAGGTAAAATTGTCCGAATAGTCTCCATCTTGAACAATGGAACTCTTAGGAATTTGTTTAGGATCTTTAAGTCCAGGATTGGTCTGAAAGTTCCCTCTTTTTTGGGAACCACAAACAGATTTGAGTAAAACCCCTGTCCCTGTTCTGATCGTGGAACTGGATGGATTACTCCCATTAACAAGAGCTCTTGTACGCAGCGTAGAAACGCCTCTTTCTTTGTCTGGATTGTTGACAATCTTGACAGATGAAATCTCTCTCTTGGAGGAGAGTATTTGAAGTCCAGAAGGTATCCCTGAGATATTATCTCTAGCGCCCAGGGATCCTGAACATCTCTTGCCCAAGCCTGGGCGAAGAGAGAAAGTCTGCCCCCCACTAGATCCGATCCCGGATCAGGGGCCCTCAATTCATGCTGTTTTAGGGGCAGCAGCAGGTTTCCTAGTCTGCTTGCCCTTGTTCCAGGACTGGTTAGGTTTCCAGCCTTGTCTGTAGCGAGCAACAGCTCCTTCCTGTTTTGGTGCAGAGGAAGTTGATGCTGCTCCTGCTTTGAAATTACGAAAGGAACGAAAATTAGACTGTCTAGTCTTGGCTTTGGCTTTGTCCTGAGGCAGGGCATGGCCTTTACCTCCTGTAATGTCAGCGATAATCTCTTTCAACCCGGGCCCGAATAAGGTCTGCCCTTTGAAAGGTATATTAAGCAATTTAGACTTAGAAGTAACATCAGCTGACCAGGATTTTAGCCACAGCGCCCTGCGTGCCTGAATGGCGAATCCTGAATTCTTCGCCGTAAGTTTAATAAGATGTACTACGGCCTCCGAAATGAATGAATTAGCTAGTTTAAGGACTCTAAGCCTGTCCGTAATGTCGTCCAGAGTAGCTGAACCAATGTTCTCTTCCAGAGACTCAATCCAGAATGCCGCTGCAGCCGTGATCGGCGCAATGCATGCAAGGGGTTGCAATATAAAACCTTGTTGAACAAACATTTTCTTAAGGTAACCCTCTAACTTTTTATCCATTGGATCTGAAAAAGCACAGCTATCCTTCACCGGGATAGTGGTATGCTTAGCTAAGGTAGAAACTGCTCCCTCCACCTTAGGGACCGTTTGCCATAAGTCCCTTGTGGTGGCGTCTATTGGAAACATTTTTCTAAATATCGGAGGGGGTGAGAACGGCACACCGGGTCTATCCCACTCCTTAGTAACAATTTCAGTAAGTCTCTTAGGTATAGGAAAAACCTCAGTACTCGTCGGTACCGCAAAATATTTATCCAACCTACACATTTTCTCTGGTATTGCAACTGTGTTACAATCATTCAGAGCCGCTAACACCTCCCCTAGTAATACACGGAGGTTTTCCAGTTTAAATTTAAAATTTGAAATATCTGAATCCAGTCTGTTTGGATCAGAACCGTCACCCACAGAATGAAGTTCTCCGTCCTCATGTTCTGCCACCTGTGACGCAGTGTCTGACATGGCCCTAATATTATCAGCGCACTCTGTTCTCACCCCAGAGTGATCACGCTTACCTCTTAGTTCTGGTAATTTAGCCAAAACCTCAGTCATAACAGTAGCCATATCCTGTAATGTGATTTGTAATGGCCGCCCAGATGTACTCGGCGCTACAATATCACGCACCTCCCTCTGAGCGGGAGATGTAGGTACTGACACGTGAGGCGAGTTAGTCGGCATAACTCTCCCCTCGTTGTTTGGTGAAATTTGTTCAATTTGTACAGATTGATTTTTATTTAAAGTAGCATCAATACAGTTAGTACATAAATTTCTATTGGGCTCCACTTTGGCATTGCAACAAATGACACAGGTATCATCCTCTGAATCAGACATGTTTAACACACTAGCAAATAAACTTGCAACTTGGAAATACAATTCAATTAGAATAATATTAAAACGTACTGTGCCTTTAAGAAGCACAGAAGATCTATGACAGTTGAAAATTAATAAATTGAAACAGTTATAGCCTCAATCCTTGTAAACAACACAACTTTAGCAAAGGTTTAATCCCATTAGCAAAGATAACAAATTCTGAAAGCAGGAAACAAATTACATAATAAACGTTTTTTATCTCAGTCAAACTATAATTCTCACAGCTCTGCTGAGAGAAATTACCTCCCTCAAAATAAGTTTTGAAGACCCCTGAGCTCTGTAGAGATGAACCGGATCATGCAGGGAATACAATGAGTTGCTGACTGAAATATTTGATGCATAGTAAAAGCGCCAAAAAACGGCCCCTCCCCCTCACACACAGCAGTGAGGGAGAACAGAAACTGTCAGAAAACAGATTAAGCAACTGCCAAGTGGAAAAATAGTGCCCAAACATTTATTCACTCAGTACCTCAGCAAATGAAAACGATTTTACATTCCAGCAAAAACGTTAAACATAATCTCTAGTTATTAAACAGCTTTATGTATTTCTTACAGTGTAATTCTAGTGAAGTACCATTCCCCAGAATACTGAAGTGTAAAGTATACATACATGACATTATATCGGTATGGCAGGATTTTCTCATCAATTCCATTGTCAGAAAATAAAAACTGCTACATACCTCTATGCAGATTCATCTGCCTGCTGTCCCCTGATCTGAAGTTTACCTCTCCTCAGATGGCCGAGAAACAGCAATATGATCTTAACTACTCCGGCTAAAATCATAACAAAAACTCTGGTAGATTCTTCTTCAAACTCTGCCAGAGAGATAATAACACACTCCGGTGCTATTTTAAAATAACAAACTTTTGATTGAAGATATAAAACTAAGTATAATCACCATAGTCCTCTCACACATCCTATCTAGTCGTTGGGTGCAAGAGAATGACTGGGAGTGACGTAGAGGGGAGGAGCTATATGCAGCTCTGCTGGGTGAATCCTCTTGCACTTCCTGTTGGGGAGGAGTAATATCCCAGAAGTAATGATGACCCGTGGACTGATCACACTTAACAGAAGAAATAAGAGCACAACCCCCCTAACGCGTTTCACTATTGCTTCCTCTGAGGAAGACTTTGATGAAATGTGAGCCACACAAATTAATTAAAGTGAATGTAAACTGTAGTAAATTGCAAACAAGCATCTTAATAATGTTCAAAAATAATCCTAACTTTCATTCATGAATTTTTTAATACTTGCCTTATAATAAATTAATTAGCACTATTCAGCATCTATATATTGCCCCCTTCCCTCCGCCTGCCGCCAAAAATAAGCTCTCCCATTTGGCCATTCGATAGCTACAATACGCCCATTTTACTAACTGCGAATGTGCTTCTTTGTTGTGACAAGCAGTCAATGAGGCCCATTTATCAAGCTCCAAATGGAGCTTGAGGGCCTATGTTTCTGTCGAGCCAGCAGGTCTAAAGACCGCTGCTCCATAACCCTGCTGTCTGCTCTGAGCAGGCTGACAGAGATCGCCACAATTCAACCCGATCGAGTACGGTCGATTGGCCGAGAAATTGCAGGGGGTGGCGTTGCACCAGCAGCTCACAAGAGCTGCTGGTGCATTGCTGAATACAGAGAGCATATTGCTCTCCACATTCAGCAAGGTCTGTCGGACCTGATCCGCACTGTCGGATCAGGTCCGACAGACCTTTAATAAATAGGCCTCAATATTTGTATGCAATGTTTGCGCATGTGCTTTGCAAAATGGTCTTCGAAATAATGCAACAATTCACTGAAATTTATGATTGTGCAGCACAACCATTCGCGGTCATCCGCTCCAGTCTGACAAGTAAACAATGAATCCAGTGATCTATTGTTTACATCATAGTGGATAGAGATGGATTACACATGTGTGGGTTGCTCTGACATGGGAGCGAGCATTCCTTTCTACGTAGAGAGCGGGTGGGAACGCTCTCTACATCATACTGTCTAAACCAGGATACGAGGGGGCGGAGGAACAAGTGGAGCTAGATAGAAAATATTATTAAATATGTGTTGTAAAATATTTACATTTATCATCACTTTAAGCCCTATCTTGGCTTTATCCAACCTAAGCACCCATTAACCATTGTCAATTTTAAGGATGCAATGCATTTTAATGGTCAATTTTATAAATAAATAATTGTAATGTGCCAAAGAAATACTGTACCTCTACAATGAGAACAGTTACATTGTAGCCAAGAGATGTCATTATTTCTCTAGCAGGGCATGACAAATCCCTGATGTCAAAGAGCCATAGTTCCTAAAATCTTTCTTCTGTCTTCAACAGATATGTAGCAATGAAAAAAGTTTCCAATGTTTACTTAAAGGGACAGTAAATGCCTTGTAATTATAAAATATGCATTCTGTCTTTCTATATAATAACATAGGAGCAAAGTCTAAACCTTTAAAACAGATTAACATTTTGTTTGCTGCAATCGTTTTTCAATAGCCAAACTCCACCCACTACTTTGCTTATTTGGAGGAGCCAATTGTGGTTTGAGCCTGTAGCTGACAAGGCTAACTATGGTCATAATGTTAGTATAAAGTGCATTGTTTTGCATGAATTATCTGTTAAAGCCAATTAGAGAAAAATATGTAGCAGAGTTAGCTACTACAAATTTTAGACAAGCCACAATTTTTAGAGCCAACTTACATGAAAGGGGTCAAAATAAACAATGAAAGAATATTGTAAAGTTGTTTTTATTGTGCATAACCAAACATTTTATATTAAAATCTCAAGGTGTGCATTGTATTACACCGGACACCATCCCAACTACTTATCATTTCTGCCCAAGTTCTATGCATGTTATATTATTTTATTTCTAACTTTTATTCCCCCTTAAAACATATTCTATCCATTTGTTTATCCCCTGTTGCCTCATCACCTCATCCATAACTTATATTTCCAACAGAAAGTTATTTTTGGCTTCATCCAGATATTGCTACTCTTATCAGAACACTGCCTGTCATACAGTCTCATCTCCTTTCAAGGATATGTTCCTCTACCCCTTGTAAGTGCAAATGCTTATGCATGTTTTCAGCAAACCTCTTGCAACAGAAGATCTCACTGCTTAAGAATTACAAACTATAACTAGTGGTTGACAAATGTATTTGAGATTTATGAGCCAGCAAAAACATTTATGAGCCATACAAATATGCTTGCTTAGATGTATGTCAATTCATAGAATAAACTGTAATTCCATGGCTTTTGTGATTTAAAGGGAGATGTAACAATTTGATGTTATAATATAAAATGTCTTATTGTACATAGTAAAGAATACTTTGAAATGCACTTTCACTATTTATTTTGCTCCATTTTCCTATAAAGAAGTGGGGTTTCCAATTCCAGTGAGAATTGGAAGTGCATTACTTCAGACATCACAGCCTAACCTTGCTACATTCTATAAAGTGACCCCATGTGATCACTGTAGTAGCTTATTTGTAGCAGTCCTTAATTGCCCTCAGTTGAGGAGATAAGAGCATTTTCAAGGGGGATGTCACAAGAATGTAATTTTTGCTAACATAACTAAAGTTTAAATGTGTATAAAACATTATTTTGTATACAGACCTTTTGTAATGTGGTATTTAATTTCTGATCGATATTAGATAGATACATAAAAAAAAATTGTGTTTCTTTAACGAGCACTGGCTTATATTGTACCCGGTCTATGGTAAGCCTTAAAAGGACATTAAAACGGGGTGTCATATTGATAAACAGACTTTTCAGAGAAGGGTTTTTGAAAATTCAAAATATTGCAAAAATGCATCAAACTATTTTGAAAAGCAGAGCTGTGCATTTCAAAGTAACTTTTATTGTATAAAATAAGGCAGGTAATGATAAATTCATTTTTTTTAAAGTCAGACAAGTTTTATGTAAACAGATATACAGTGTGTGGAACTAAACAAAAACGTCAGAAACCAGAAGTAAAAGACCATAAGAAATCAAATCACTGGTTTACATTACAATAATGTTGATGGCGACCCAATGGCATTGTATTCATGACATTCAGTCTATCACATGGGTGACAAACTTTTCTGTACATATTGGAGATAATATTTGCTTAACAATTAATATATAGCATGGAAATGTGAGGAAAAATACATTTTGTTATTTAGTTCAACAAAAGCAGCCAATGAAACCTAGTAGTATGGTTGTAGATATATATATATATATATATATATACACATACCCAGAACATCTATACTTTTGTCTTCATATGTTTTTATATTTTTATATTTCTTTCAAATATATCTTTTGGCAAAGAGATCAGGTGGTTTCATTGGAACCACTTGTCATGTGACTGTCTTAAAGGAGTTGCAAGTACAGACACAAACATTTCATTATGGCTTTACAAAGGGGAACATTTTTAAAGCAACTATATTGAGGAAAAATACATTTGATGTCTGTAATGCCAACAGATTATAGTGTGAGGAGTGACTTCTGTTACCTTAATTAAAAGCAGCAGATGACAGCATAAACAGGTGCCATCTGAACCACATGAAGTCACCCTTAGGAAACAGCATTTAAAAAACATCACTATGAGCATATTTCAAGTCATTTCAAGATTCTTGTTTTTTGCTATTCCTGCATACCCCTATGTTAATATTAGTACAAAATCCTGCATATACACCCAGCAGACATATTTCTAAAGATGTTGTTTTAAAAGCAGAAGACTTTAAAAAAATATATATATCATAGATTTTGCAATCAATGTAGAAACAAGGAAACAGATTAGCATCTATATTATTTGTATGCCTTATGCATATACCATAAGGGAGGGGAGCAGGGGATACATACCCCCTAAAATGTTGCTCCTCATATTTA
This sequence comes from Bombina bombina, assembly GCF_027579735.1. Taxonomy (NCBI): domain Eukaryota; kingdom Metazoa; phylum Chordata; class Amphibia; order Anura; family Bombinatoridae; genus Bombina; species Bombina bombina. The sequence continues at coordinate 189,693,574 of NC_069506.1, read as the reverse complement.
AGCTTAAAGTCATGGTAAGGTATATACTTTCAAAAGCTTGATTTAAAAAATATATCCGACAGTCGAGTCGCTAACTTTAGCGTGTGGTGGTGAGAGGCGTAGCTTCAGGCAGACCAGCCGGGTTAGTCTTACAGAAACCGAGTGAAGACTTCCGGTGCTGTAAAAATTGTAAGCGATGTGTCCATGCAAAAACAGCTTGCAGTGTTACGGAAAGGTGCAGGCACAAAGTGAGGACCAAGCTGTCCCTTGGATAAACAATGGAACAAAAGAGGCAGCACAATGTTTGTATTGCAAAATAAAATGGGATATTTTAATCCAGCAGTCAGTTCATGAAGATACAACGATACACACAGGTGAGGAGGTGGGAAGGGGGCGTGTCCTTACGCATTTCGTGCCGCCAGGCACTTAGTCATAGGATGACTAAGTGCCTGGCGGCACGAAACGCGTAAGGACACGCCCCCTTCCCACCTCCTCACCTGTGTGTATCGTATCTTCATAAACTGACTGCTGGATTAAAATATCCCATTTTATTTTGCAATACAAACATTGTGCTGTCTCTTTTGTTCCATTGTTTATCCAAGAGTCGCTAACTTTACAATGAGGTATTTATATTCGTTGATTCGTACTATTGTATTGCAGCATCCATTCTCTCTGCCACCTTGTTGTACTTGGTTTATGCACAGCACGTTATAGGGCAGTCCCACCTGCTATCTGCATATGCATGATGCTATGCTGATGTGCTTGATATAACTCACGCATGCGCAAAATAACTTTTTTATAATTGGACAGCTGAGATAATGTCATAGAATTAAAACAAAAACACTGAGTGGCGGGGCTGCCGGAGCCAAAATTACAATCGGAGTAGTTGGCTTTAGATTACAATAATAAAAACATAATTTATGCTTACCAGACAAATTCCTTTCCTTCCTGGCAGGGAGAGTCCACAACTTCATTCCTTACTGTTGGTAAATACAACAACTGGCCACCAGGAGGAGGTAAAGACACCCCAGCCAAAGGCTTAAATATCCCTCCCACTTCCCCTATCCCCCAGTCATTCTGCCGAGGGAACAAGGAAAAGAAGAAGAAACATCAGGGTATAAAGGTGCCAGAAGAAATAATATAAAAAGGGAGCCGCCCAACAAAAAATAAAATTACGGGCAGGGTTGTGGACTCTCCCTGCCAGGAAGGAAAGGAATTTACCTGGTAAGCATAAATTATGTTTTCCTTCCATAAGGCAGGGAGAGTCCACAACTTCATTCCTTACTGTTGGAAAAACTATACCCAAGCTCCAGCTCAAATGAATAACGGGAGGGAAAAAAAAAAAAAAAAAAAAAAAAAAAAGAAGAGAAAGTCCCTATTCTGAGGGCACCACAGCCTGCAAAACTTTTCTCCCGAAAGCTGTTTCAGCCGAAGCAAACACATCAAACTTGTAAAATTCAGAAAAAGTGTGTAAGGAGGACCAGGTAGCTGCCTTACAAATCTGATCCATAGAGGCTTCGTTCTTAAAATCCCAGGAGGAAGCCACTGCTCTAGTGGAATGAGCCATTATCCTCTCAGGAGTCTGTCGCCCTGCTGTCAACCAGAAGGATAGGGAAGTCGTAGTAGCCTTCGGCCCCTTACGCTTCCCCGTATAGATGACAAACAAAGAGAAAGATTGTCTGAATTCCTTAGGAGCCTGAAAATAGAACTTCAAGGCACGAACCACATCCAGATTGTGAAGCAAGCGTTCCTTCGCTGAAGAAGGATTAGGACACAAGGAAGGAACAACAATTTCTTGAGATCCAACATCACCTTAGGGAGGAACTCTAATTTAGTAAGTAAACCCGTCTTATCAGCATGGAAAATAAGATAAGGGGAGTCACATTGTAAAGCAGAAATCTCAGAAACCCTGCACGTAGAGGCAATTGCCAGCAAAAAAAGAACCTTCCAAGATAACAATTTAACGGTATGCATAGGCTCAAACGGAGCCTGCTGCAAAACACTAAGAACAAGATTTAGGCTCAAGGCCGGAGCCCCAGATCTAAACACAAGCCTGATCCTAGTCAGAGCCTTAACAAAAGACTGCACATCCGGAAGCTCAGCCAATCTCTTGTGCATTAACACCGACAGGGCCAATACCTGTCCCTTCATGGAACTAGCAGATAAACCCTTCTCCAGTCCATTCTGGAGAAAAGATAAAATTCCGGCAACCTTAACCTTATGCCATGAAAAACCATGCTCTTCACACCAGTACAATAAATTCTCCACACTTTATGGAAGATACGACGAGTAACTGACTTACGAGCTTGAACCAGAGTGTCGATAACACGCTCAAAAAACCCTATCTTGGCTAAGACTAAGCGTTCAATCTCCACGCAGTCAGCCTCAGAGAATCTAGATTTTGCTGAATGAAGGGACCCTGTATCAGCAGATCTCTGCGACAAGGTAACCTCCACTGAGAAGATGAGGAGATCCCCACCAGATCCACAAACCACGTCCTTCACGGCCACAATGGAGCAATCAGAATCACTGATGCTCGCTCCTGCTTGATGAGAGCCACCACACGAGGGAGAAGTGGTAATGGAGGAAAAAGCTATACGAATCTGAACCTCTATGGTATCGATAGGGCATCTATCAATTCTGCTTGAGGATCCCTCGACCCGTACCTGGGTAGCTTGGTATTGAGGCGGGATGCCATCAGATCTATCTCCGGCGTCCCCCACTCACTACATATCTCTGCACACCTCTGGGTGGAGAGACCATTCCCCTGGGTGAAAGGATTGCCTGCTGAGGAAGTCCACTTCCCAGTTGTCTACACCCGGAATATGGATCGCTGACAGCGTACATCTGTGAGTCTCCGCCAATTCTAGTATCGGTGGTACTTCTCTCATCGCCAAGGAACTTCTCGTCGTTGTCCCCCTGATGGTTGATGGGAAAAACCCAGAAGGGGCAAAGCCTTCAAGGCATTGAAGATTGCCTGGAGCTCCAAAATATTGATCAGAAGGGAGGACTCCTCCTGAGTCCACAGTCCTTGTGCCTTTTTTGGCACCCCAAATGGCTCCCCAGCCGGAAAGGCTTGTGTCCGTAGTCACAATGTCCAAGGACGGTCTCAAGAAGCACATGCCTTGGGACAGAGCCACCAAGAGAGAGAGTCTCTCGAAAGGTTGTCCAGCACGATCTGTTGAGACAGATCTGAATGGTCACCGTTTCATTGTCTCAGTATGCATAGTTGTAAGGGTCTGAGATGGAATCTGGCAAAAGGAATTATGTCCATACAGGACACCATGAGTCCGATCACCTCCATACACTGAGCCACTGAGGGTCTCAAGGAGGCCTAAAGGGCAAGACATGCAGAAGTTAGCTTGCAACGTCTCTGATCTGTGAGGAATATTCTCATGGATATGGAGTATATTATTGTCCCCAGGAAATTAACCCTTGTACTTGGAATAAGAGAACTCTTTTCCAAGTTTATCTTCCATCCATGTGATCGAAAAAGATTGAGAAGGGACTACGAATGTTCTTCTGCTAGACGAAAAGATGGTGCCTGTACCAAGATATCGTCCAGGTAAGGCGTTACTGCAATACCCCGTGTTCTAACAACAGCTAGAAGAGCCCTCAGAACCTTCGAAAATATCCTTAGAGTAGTATATAGGCCAAACAGTAGAGCTATGAACTGGAAGTGCTGGTCCAGAAAGGCAAACCTCAGGAAATGAAAATGTTCCCTGTGTATCGGGATGGGAAGGTATGCATCCTTCAGGTCTTTTGTGGTCTTAAACTGTCCTTCCTGAACCAGAGGAAGTATTGACCGTATTTTCTCCATCTTGAAAGAGGGAACACTAAGAAACTTATTTAGGCACTTTAGGTTCAGGATTTGACGAAAAGTTCCCTCCTTCTTTGGAACCACGAAAGGTTTGAATAAAATCCCAAACCTCTTTCTGTTGTAGGTACAGGGACAATTACTCCTAGAGAGGAGAGATCTCGTAAGCAACCTAAGAAGGCAGCCCTCTTTTCTGGTCTTGTAGACAGACTATAAAGTAGGAATCTGCCCCTGAGCGGATGAGACTTGAAAAAAGACCGAAGTCCATTGAGTTCAACCTATACAAATCTAAAATATATACAAAAAGCTCCAGTTAAGCTTAAATAATCCCACTAAAAGGTGACCCATTTAATACTAGCAATCATATCCATGAATTTTGTTTATAGACAGAAATGTATCCAAAAATTTTTACATTTATCTAGGGTATTGGCATTCACTACCTCCTTTGGTAATGAGTTCCACAATTTTATTGCTCTTACAGTGAAAAAACATTTCCGTTGCAGGAGAGTAAATCTCCTTTGCTCCAACCTTAAAATTGTGACCTCTGGTCACAATTTTCTTGGAATAAACAGAGCTTCTGCCATCTCTGTATATGGGCCTTGAATATATTTATATAAAGTAATCATGTCACCTCTTAAGCGCCTTTTTTCTAAAGAAAACAGACCCAGTTTGGCTAGCCTCTCCTCATAGCTTAAATTTTCGAATCCCCTTATTAGCTTTGTGGCCCTTCTCTGAACTTTTTCTAGTTCTGCAATATCTTTTTTTGCGATCGGTCCCCAGAACTGCACTCCATACTCAAGGTGAGGTCTTACCAGGGCTTTATATAGTGACAGAATTATGCTTTCCTCCCTTGAATCAATGCCTCTTTTAATACATGCTAGTATTTTATTAGCCTTTGAAGCCGCTGCCCTGCATTGTGCACCCATCTTTAGCTTGTTATCTATTACTACCCCCAAATCCCTTTCCTCCTGGGTTTGGCTAAGTCTTGTCCCATTTAAATAATACGTTGCCTGCTTATTTTTACTTCCAAAATGTAGAACCTTGCATTTTCCCATATTAAATCTCATTTTCTATTTTCCTGCCCATACTTCTAATTTTTGCAGGTCCCTTTGTAACGAAAGTTCATCCTGCGCTGACCTAATGACCTTACTTAACTTAGTATCATCTGCAAAAATAAAGATATTGCTATTTAATCCTTGCTCCAAGTCATTTATAAAATATTAAAAAGAATAGGGCCCAGTACTGATCCCTGGGGGACTCCACTGATTACCTTTGTCCAATCTGAGTATGATCCTTTTACTTGTTGCTCCCTATCTTTTAAACAGTTATTTATCCATGAGCTAACATTTTCAGCTATTCCCAGTCCCTTAATTTTGTGCATTAATCTCTCATGTGGCACTGTATCAAACACCTTTGCAAAATCTAAGTATATCATATCAACTGATTCCCTTTTATCTATATTGTTACTTACTTCCTCATAGAATCTAATTAGATTAGTTTGACATGATCTATTTCTCATAAAACCATGCTGATTAGAACTCAATCTTGTTTACACGAATATGCTCATCAATATAATCCCTTCAAATATATTCCCCACTATTGATGTCAGGCTAACTGGTCTATAGCTTCCTTGATCATCCCTACTTCCCTTTTTGAAGAGTGGCACCGCATCAGCTTTACGCCAATCCTGGGGTACCATACCCGAGGAGTCTTGAAAAATTAAGAGTAGAGGTTTGTCTATAACAGTGCTAAATTCCCTTAACACCCTTGGGTGTATTCCATCTGGGCCTGGACTTTTATTTATCTTAATATTATCCAATTTGTTCCTGATATCCTCTATACATAACCCAGTTAATGGTATGGGCTGGCATGTTCTATTTTGTCCAAAGTATCCAATGGTTCCTCTCTTGTGTATACTGAAGAAAAAAGATACAACCTCCAGGACCCAAGAATCCTGTATATCCTGGAACCAAGCGTCTGAGAAAAGAGAAGTCTGCCCCCTACTCGATCCGATCCCGGATTGGGGGCGGCCCCTTCATGCCGATTTGTTCTCGGCAGGCTTCTTAGTCTGTTTGGACTTATTCTAGGACTGAGCCGGCTTCCAAGTATTCTTAGGCTGCTCGGACTTGGATTAGGATTGCTGTCGTTGTGATTTGTCCGAAAAAAACGAACGAAAATTAGACAATTGCCGTCCCTTAGCCTTATTTATCTTATCCTGCGGTAGGAAGGCACCTTTCCCTCCGGTAACCGTAGAAATAATGGAGTCCAGTCCTGGACCTAAAAAATCTTCCCCTTGAAAGGAAGAGAAAGGAGTCTGGATTTAGAAGTCACATCCACAGACCAAGACTTCAACCAGAGAGCCCGGCGGGCTAAGACCGCAAAGACAGACGCCTTTGCATTTATGCAAATAATCTGCATATTCGAGTCACAAATGAAGGAGTTAGCAATTCCCAGACTCTTAATTCTTTCCTGAATATCCTCGGGGGAAGTCTCCACCTCAATGAGCTCCGATAGAGTGTCGCACCAGTAAGTAGCTGCTGCAGCAACTGTGGCTACAGCTGCCGCCGGTTGAAACAAAAACCCAGCATGTTGAAACATCTTCCTCAGAAAGGCAAAGAATGACTGGGGAATAGGGGAAGTGGGAGGGATATTTAAGCCTCTGGCTGGGGTGTCTTTGCCTCCTCCTGGTGGCCAGGTGTTGTATTTCCCAACAGTAAGGAATGAAGTTGTGGACTCTCCCTGCCTTATGGAAGGAAATGTATTATTGAAATTTTTCATGATCGAAACAACAACAACTTGTTTTTATAGTTGCACCGATTGTCGCTAGTCAGACTGTTTGAACTTACCATCACTTTAAGCACTTAAGTCACTATTTTGATACTAATGAGCCAGCATAGTTAAAGTTGTATGAAGCATATGTGTACCACAAGTAACTATCTCCTATTACACATAGCCACTGTTCAGGGTATTTCATTTATTGTTTCCCCTCCCCCCAGGAAATAAAATCTACAAAGCCCATAATTATATTCCTTTACAGGTTTTTTTAATATATAGTAAATATTGTACCATTGTTGGTGAATTTATTCAAAAACTTTTTGATTATAATTGTAAAAATGTTGGTGAGAACGTGCACATTTTTAAGAATCATTATTCACTTCTATTATCAAATGTATTTTGTTCTCATGGAATCCTTTTTTGAAAAGCAGTAAGGTAGGATCAGGAAGGTGCACATGTCTGGAGCACTATATGGCAGCAGGTTTAAAAAAAATACTTTTAACAATGTTATACATTGTGCACACACTGTTGCTATCTAGTGATCCAAGGGATTTATGCAAAACTGTTTCCAAAGTGATGTCCAGACACATACACTTTACCTACCTATGTATTAGCTTCAACAAAAATACATGAGAACAAAGTAAATTTGTTAATAGGATATGAAACCCAAAGTTTCTTTTGTAATTCAGACAGAGAATTTAAAAAAAAAGTTTCCAATTTACTTCTATTATCAAATATGCTTTGTTCCCATGATAATTCTTTGTTGAAGAGATAATTAGGTAGGTGTCTAAAGCACTACATGGCAGTAACATTCTTGCAAAACTGCTGCCATATAGTTCTCCAGCCACGTGCATGCTCCTGAGTTTATATCCCTGCTTTTCAACAAAAGATACCAAAGAAAAAGAAGATTTGATAATTGAAGTAAATTAGAAAATTGTTCAAAATTACATGCTCTGTCTAAAGCATAAAATAAATAAAATGTGGGTTTTGTGTGCCTTTAATATAAATAAATTGAAAGTAGAGCTGCAGCAACTACGAAAATAGTTGTCAACGAATCTCATAATCCAGTGCTCGATTATCCACTGGTGCCTTAAAATTTTTTGTCTGGCGCCTCAAATTGTAGGTAATTATCTATTCCATATTGTCCCTTATTTATTGATGTCGGTCCCCCGGTTGAGGCTGGCGTCTAGTTAGATTGCGGATGTGCAGGGTCTAGTGCGTATGTTAAAGCTTTATATGGCGGTAAGAGGATCACCGCATGAGATAGAAAACAGAGCGGTCACTGGGAGTGCAGAGGATCAGCAGCCGAGAGCATGGAGTCCTGGGAGTGTGGCGGATCAACAGAGTGCAGGAGATCAACAGTCGACATGAAGAGTGAAAACCGGGAGCGCAGCAGCCAATGTAAAGTTGGCAACCCAACACAAAAGCCTGTTATGTCTTTTGCGGAAACCAGTTAAGGACAAGGGAATCCACTTTTATTTGAATCGCGGCATCATTTAATTGAATTATACCAACGAAAATGATGTCACTGTTTATCTGGCCAATAAGAAGATACCAGGACTGTATTTAAGCACAATAAGACCACTAATCTGTATCCTGATAAAGCCTCTAGCGGGTGAAACGCGTTAACATTAAGTCTACAAATACCAACAGGCTGCTTGGACAAGAATGGCTACTTATGAATGCTTGTAACCATGGTGACACTACATATGGTTTGAAATACTACTGCAATTTACAGGAGAATACTATGACGATTTGAGTAGGATATTGTGACTTTAAGGTGCGAACTTAGCCTCGGTGCGTAATCGATACACGATAGGCAGAGCAAAGAACACATTCCGTACCACACAAGGATACAGACATCAAATCACTGATTATAGTGGAGCCCATAAGGATCCAATATGGAGGACTGAGGCTTGGCCAGAGAACACTTGTAAACATCACAGTAAAATTGAATCCTGTAGAGCCTATATGTGGATCGGTTTTGAGTATCTTTTCATTACTTATAAACTGTAAACACACAGATAAACACATTATTATATCAGTAAGGTACCTTATGTTTTATTTTATGGAACATTTGGATGTTACAACACAGTCAAGAAATTGCTCTAAGGTGGTATAGCTTCTAAATCAGCTGTGACATCTAGAAATGTTGTAATTTGCAACAGCCTTGAACTTGACACATGGTTTGTAATTTGCAACATTACTCCTCTGTGCCTCACTAGTTGAGTTTTTATAACTAAAGGCGTTGCAAGACCTGATCATTTGATTCATTGCCTGTGTTTAGGAACTTTATAGCCTCATTGAGACAGTATTTGATTTATTAATTTTTATCTTTGATTTTATGATGTGAGCAAGCTGCCTACCACTATAACTGTATAGCACAAATGGTTTTACTTGTGATGCCCAAACACACCTCTATTTTTATTATTTAATATGCCCTTTGCTTTTTCCCCTCAAAAACTCCACCACCACATCTGTATAACCTTCTCTACCTCACCTGCTAATTTTCAAGTAAATAATCTAGTTGCTACTCTGAATATACAGTAATTGAATCTAATGTTAGCTTGCTAAACTCTTGGTGTATATATAATATAAACACACATGTAAAAGGATGAAAAAATTGTAGTTTTGTTTTAAAATGGTGAATGCAGCTGCTCTGGGCTGTGAGGGCAGACATTTGTTAGACAACTTTCTTGTTTACTAATTTACTGGTATATAAGAGTAATACAAACATAAACTGGGATTTTAGCTAAATGCAGGTTTACTACATCTTTATGCCCCTAGCCCTTTGAAAGCTGGATGCTGGCATGGCATAAACTGGGGAGTATAGAGCATTAGTAAGTCTGCACAGGGGAGTAGGGGCAGGTATGATTTTTGTATATTCTAATTTTATTACTCAGCTAAAAATGAAGTTAAAGGATTACTAACTTTTACTATTTTTAGTATAAAGATACCACATATAATAAGTAAGATGTATAAAGTAAAACTTACTGACCTATAAATGTTGAAAAACGAAGCTGCATAACGTTAGATAAAGCATCTTTATTTTTAGACGATTACGTCAAAATATCCAGCCCCCAATTTTCGGCACTACACGTTTGAAAACTCTAACCAATCATATTTTGTGTTTATGCATATCATTATCAGACTAATTAGTCCTCATTCGCATGCGCATAAAATCTAGCCAAAATTACCCTCAGCTAGATTGGAATTCCAGGCAGTCTTTCAGGGAGTGACGCTTGTAGTGACGTTGCGCAATCTTGCGCATGCGCAGAGCGAATTTTAGGCACCATATTCCAACCTGAGCTGTCAGCCAGGATTGGACAGGAGCGAAGGATACCCACGGAGTGGGTTTGGAAAGAAATTAATTTATAAAAGAAGATTCCGTCGATACGGTAAACATATCATAATGAGATGCTATTGAGAACATGCTAACTTAGGGTAGTTAGATCGTAACCTACATAGTTAAATTTTGCTTACAGTGTCCCTTTAACCCCTTAAGGACAAGGCCATTTTTCAATTTCTTTCCCTGAAGGACCAGGGCTATTTTTAAATTTCTGCGGTGTTTGTGTTTAGCTGTAATTTTCCTCTTACTCATTTACTGTACCCATACATATTATATACCGTTTTTCTCGCCATTAAATGGGCTTTCTAAAGATACCATTATTTTTATCATATCTTATCATTTACTTTAAAAAAATAATAAAATATGAGGAAAAAATGGAAAAAAAAAACACACTTTTTCTAACTTTGACCCCCACAATATGTTACACATCTACAACCACCAAAAAACACCCATGCTAAATAGTTTCTAAATTTTGTCCTGAGTTTAGAAATACCCAATGTTTACATGTCCTTTTTTTTTTTTTGCAAGTTATAGGGCAATAAATACAAGAAGCACTTTGCTATTTCCAAACCACTTTTTTTTCAAAATTAGCGCTAGTTACATTGGAACACTGATATCTTTCAGGAATCCCTGAATATCCATTGACATGAATATATATTTTTTTAGAAGACATCCCAAAGTATTGCTGTAGGCCCATTTTGGTATATTTCATGCCACCATTTCACCACCAAATGCAATCAAATAAAAAAAATTGTTCACTTTTTCCCAAATATTTTCACAAACTTTAGGTTTCTTACTGAAATTATTTACAAACAACTTGTGCAATTATGGCATAAATGGTTGTAAATGCTTCTCTGGGATCCCCTTTGTTCAGAAATAGCAGACATATATGACTTTGGCGTTGCTTTTTGGTAATTAGAAGGCCGCTAAATGCCGCACATCACACGTGTATTATGCACAGCAGTGAAGGGGTTAATTAGGGAGCATGTAGGGAGCGTCTAGGGTTAATTTTAGCTTTAGTGTAGTGTAGTAGACAACCCCAAGTATTGATCTAGGCCCATCTTGGTATATTTCATGCTACCATTTCACCGCTAAATGCGATCAAATAAAAAAAAAAAATGTAAAATTTTTCACAATTTTAGGTTTCTCACTGAAATTATTTACAAACAACTTTTGCAAGTATGGCATAAATGATTGTAAATGCTTCTCTGGGATCCCCTTTGTTCAGAAATAGCAGACATATATGGCTTTGGCGTTGCTTTTTGGTAATTATAGGGCCGCTAAATGCCGCTGCGCACCACACGTGTATTATGCCCAGCAGTGCAGGGGTTAATTAGGTAATTTGTAGGGAGCTTGCAGGGTTAATTTTAGCTTTAGCGTAGAGATCAGCCTCCCACCTGACACATCACACCCCAGGATCCCTCCCAAATAGCTTTCTTCCCTCCCCCATCCCCCAATTGTCACCGCCATCTTAAGTACTGGCAGAAAGTCTGCCAGTACTAAAATAAAAGGTGTATTTAAAAAAAATAAAAAAAATTGCATAGCATATTTACATATGCAGCTGTGTAGGATCCCCCCTTAGCCCCCAACCTCCCTGATCCCCCCCCCAAACAGCTCTCTACCCTCCACCTCTAACTTACTGGGAGCCATCTTGGGTACTGGCAGCTGTCTGCCAGTACCCAGTTTGCAAATAAAAATGTATTTTTTTTTATTTTTTTATTTTTTTTCCCCTTTTTTCTGTAGTGTAGCTTTCCCCCCCACAGACCAATCCCCCCACCCGCTCCCAGATCCCTTGGATTTACTTTTATTAGGGATTTTATCCCCCCCCTTACTGTTACGTTTTTTCTGTAGTGAAGCGGTTCCCACCCGCTCCCTCCCCGTGCACGCGCCCGCCCGCCGCCCCCCCGTGCGTGCGCGCTCCCGACAACCCCGCCCGCGATCCCGCCCCCCTCTGTCTTCAACCTTTCATCGATGGCCGGCCATCCGCCTCCCACGTCAGCTCCCACCCACCAACGATTGCGGCCATCGATGCCGGTGCAGAGAGGGCCACAGAGTGGCTCTCTCTGCATCGGATGGGGGAAAAATGTTATTGCAGGATGCCTCGATATCGAGGCATCACTGCAATAACTGTAAAGCGGCTGGAAGCGATCAGGATCGCTTCCAGCCGCTTTAATCCCCAAAGTCGTACAGGGTACGTCGCTGGTCTTTTAAGACCAGGTTGTGTGCGACGTACCCTGTATGACTTGTGTCGTTAAGGGGTTAAGCAGAAAAACAGAATTTATATCTTACCTGATAAATTCCTTTCTCCTACGGTGTGTCCGGTCCACGGCTTCAACCTTACTTGTGGGAATATTCTCTTCCCTAACAGGAAATGGCAAAGAGGCACACAGCAAAAGCTGTCCATATAGCCCCTCCTCTGGCCCCGCCCCCCAGTCATTCGACCGACGGTTAGGAGAAAAAGGAGAAACTATAGGGTGCCGTGGTGACTAGTGTATAGAGATAAAAAAAATTTAAGCCTGACAAAAAAAGCCAGGGCGGGCCGTGGACGGGACACACCGTAGGAGAAAGGAATTTATCAGGTAAGATATAAATTCTGTTTTCTCACATTTGGCATGGCTGCCAGTCGTTTGTGTAACAAAACACACAGAGCAGATATCTGTCCTTTTAAAGAACTAGCTGACAAACCTTTATCCAAACCCTCTTGGAGAAAGGAAAAGTATTCTAGGAATTTTGATTTTACTCAAAGAAAATCCTTTGGAATCGCACCAACGGATATACTTTAGCCATATTTTATGGTAAATTTTCCTAGTCACCGGTTTTCTGGCTTGGACCAGAGTATCTATAACCGAATCTGAAAACCCTCGCTTAGATAGAATCAAGCGTTCAATTTCCAAGCAGTCAGTTGCAGAGAGACTAGATTTGGATGTCTGAATGGACCTTGTATTAGAAGATCCTGCCTCAAAGGTAGCTTCCATGGTGGAACCGATGACATATTCACCAGGTCTGCATACCAAGTCCTGCGTGGCCATGCAGGAGCTATGAGAATCACTGAGGCCTTCTCCTGTTTGATCCTGGCTACAAGCCTGGGAAGGAGAGGAAACGGTGGAAACACATAAGCCAGATTGAACGACCAGGGCGCCACTAATGCATCCACCAGTGTCGCCTTGGGATCTCTGGATCTGGACCCGTAGTGAGGAACCTTGAAGTTCTGACGAGACGCCATCAGATCCATCTCCGGAATGCCCCATAGTTGGGTTAACTGGGCAAAGACCTCCGGGTGAAGTTCCCACTCCCCCGGATGGAAAGTCTGACGACTCAGATAATCCGCTTCCCAGTTGTCTACTCCTGGGATGTGGCAGGAGTGATCCTCCGCCCATTCGATGGTCTTGGCGACCTCTCTCATCGCTAAGGAACTCTTTGTTCCCCCCTGATGATTGATGTACGCTACAGTCGTCATGTTGTCCGACTGAAATCTTATGAACCTGGCCTTCGCTAGTTGAGGCCAAGTCAGGAGCGCATTGAATATCGCTCTCAGTTCCAAGAGGTTTATCGGGAGAAGAGACTCTTCCCGAGACCATAGACCCTGAGCTTTCAGAGAGTCCCAGACCGCGCCCCAGCCCAAGAGGCTGGCGTCGGTCGTAACAATGACCCACTCCGGTCTGCGGAAACTCATTCCCTGAGACAGGTGATCCTGAGTTAACCACCAGAGGAGCGAATCCCTGGTTACCTGGTCTACTTGAATTTGGGGAGACAAATCCGCATAATCCCCATTCCACTGTTTGAGCATGCACAGTTGCAAAGGTCTTAAATGAATTCGAGCAAAAGGAACCACGTCCATTGCTGCAACCATTAATCCGATTACTTCCATGCACTGAGCTATGGAAGGCTGAGGAATAGATTGAAGAACTTGACAAGCGTTTAGAAGCTTTAACTTTCTGACCTCTGTCAGAAAAATCTTCATTTCTACGGAATCTAATATTGTTCCTAGAAAAGGAACTCTTGTGGACGGGGACAGGGAACTCTTTTCTATGTTCACCTTCCACCCGTGAGACCTGAGAAAGGCTAAAACAATGTCTGTATGAGCCTTTGCCTTTGAAAGGGATGACGCTTGGATTAGGATGTCGTCTAGGTAAGGTGCTACAGAAATGCCACTCGGCCTTAGAACCGCTAGAAGGGACCCTAGTACCTTCGTGAAAATTCTGGGAGCAGTGGCTAAACCGAATGGAAGAGCCACAAACTGGTAATGTTTGTCCAGAAAGGCGAACCTTAGGAACTGATGGTGATCTTTGTGGATCGGAATATGCAGGTACGCATCCTTTAAATCCACGGTAGTCATATATTGACCCTCCTGGATTGTTGGTAATATTGTCCGAATGGTTTCCATTTTGAATGATGGAACTCTGAGGAATTTGTTTAGAATTTTTAAATCCAGAATTGGCCTGAAAGTTCCCTCTTTTTTGGGAACTACAAACAGGTTAGAGTAAAAACCTAGACCTCGTTCCTCTGTTGGAACTGGGTTTATCACTCCCATCTTTAATAGGTCTCCTACGCAATGTAAGAATGCCTGTTTCTTTATCTGGTCTGAAGATAAGCGAGACATGTGGAACCTTCCCCTTGGAGAAAGTTCCTTGAACTCTAGAAGATATCCCTGGGAGACTATTTCTAGTGCCCAGGGATCCGGAACATCTCTTGCCCAAGCCTGAGCAAAGAGAGATAATCTGCCCCCTACTAGATCCGGTCCCGGATCGGGGGCTACCCCTTCATGCTGTCTTGGTAGCAGCAGCAGGCTTCTTGGCCTGTTTACCCTTGTTCCAGCCTTGCACAGGTTTCCATGCAGGTTTGGATTGGGCAGCATTGCCCTCTTGTCTAGAGGCTGCAGAATTAGAAGCCGGTCCGTTCCTGAAATTGCGAAAGGAACGAAAATTAGACTTGTTCTTAGCCTTGAAGGGCCTATCTTGTGGGAGGGCATGGCCCTTTCCCCCAGTGATGTCTGAAATAATCTCCTTCAATTCCGGCCCAAAAAGGGTCTTACCTTTGAAAGGAATATTAAGTAATTTAGTCTTGGACGACACATCTGCCGACCAGGATTTTAGCCAAAGCGCCCTGCGCGCCACTATAGCAAAACCTGAGTTTTTCGCCGCTAATTTCGTTATTTGAAAAGCGGCATCCAAAATAAAGGAATTAGCTAACTTAAGTGCGTGAATTCTGTCCATGACTTCATCATAGGAAGTCTCCTTCTGGAGCGAGCTTTCTAATTCCTCGAACCAAAAAGACGCCGCTGAGGTGACAGTAATAATGCACGTAATTGGTTGAAGAAGGAGACCTTGCTGAACAAAAATCTTTTTAAGCAATCCTTCCAATTTTTTATCCATAGGATCTTTGAAAGCGCAACTGTCCTCTATAGGAATAGTTGTGCGCTTTGCTAACGTTGAAACTGCCCCCTCTACCTTAGGGACCGTCTGCCAGGCATCCCTTCTGGGGTCTACAATGGGGAACATTTTCTTAAATATAGGAGGTGGGACGAACGGTATACCCGGCTTCTCCCACTCCTTATTCACTATGTCCGCTACCCTCTTGGGTATCGGAAAAGCATCAGCGTGCACTGGGACCTCTAAGAATTTGTCTAATTTGCACAACTTCTCTGGGATTATCAAAGAATCACAATCATCCAGAGTAGCTAGTACCTCCTTAAGCAGGGTGCGGAGATGTTCTAGCTTAAATTTAAATGCTACTATATCAGGTTCTGCCTGTTGAGAAATTTTTCCTGAGTCAGAAATTTCTCCCTCAGACAGCCCCTCCCCCTCACTGCCAATTCCGATTGATGTGAGGGTAAAACAGATAAGGTATCGTCAGCGTCTACTTGTTCTGTATTTAAAACTGAACAATCACGCTTTCTCTGAAATGCTGGCAGTTTGTATAAAAGATTTGCTATAGAATAATCCACTACTGCTGTTAATTGCTGCATAGTAACAAGCATTGGCGCGCTAGATGTACTAGGTATCGCCTGCACGGGCAAAACTGGTGTAGACACAGAAGGAGAGGATGATGAACTATCCCCACTACCTTCATTAGAAGAATCATCTTGGGCAATTTTATTAAATGTGACAGTATTGTCCTTACTTTGTTTGGACGCCATGGCACAATTATCACATACACTTAAAGGGGGGACCACCTTGGGCTCTATACACACAGAACATAAGCTATCTGATGGCACAGACATGTTATGCTAAACACCACAAACTCTTTACCATCCCCGTGGAGATGCTACTTGTTCAGAGTGGCAAAGAGAATGACTGGGGGGCGGGGCCAGAGGAGGGGCTATATGGACAGCTTTTGCTGTGTGCCTCTTTGCCATTTCCTGTTAGGGAAGAGAATATTCCCACAAGTAAGGATGAAGCCGTGGACCGGACACACCTATGTAGGATAAATATAGTATTGTTTTGGAGTTGTGTGACTAAAATTGTATTTCAAACAAAATATAATGCATACTCTCTTACCCCATGAGAACTAAAAAAATTAATTTTTTATTGAAGTATACTTTAAAATACTACAGAAAAAAAACATTCATGCAAGGATACGAGACAGAGATTATTGTTATATTTGGGGACACTCATAACAATTTGCTTGCAGTCATCCTGTGTGTGCGCTTGCATGCATGTATGTATATATGTATATATATATATGTATATATATATATATATATATATATATATAATATATATATATATATATATATATATATATACCCTGTTCCAAATTATTATGCAAATTCTATTTCAGTGTCACAAAGATTAAAAAAAAAATTTCAGTTTAACTCATGGATGGCAATGTGTCTCAGGGCTCTTTTGATCACTGAAAACAATCTTGGACACCTGTGATAATTAGATTGCCAGGTGAGCCCAATTAAAGGAAAAACTACTAAAGGAGGGTGTTCCACATTATTAAGCAGAGCACCATTTTCAAGCAATATGGGGAAGAAAAGGGATCTCTCTGCTGCCGAAAAGAGTGAAATAGTTCAATACCTTGGACGAGGTATGAAAACATTAGATATTTCACGAAAACTTAAGCGTGATAATCGCACTATTAAGATATTTGTGGCTGAATCAGAGCACAGACGGGTTCGTGCAGATAAAGGCACATTGAGGAAGATTTCTGCCAGATCCATGCATCGGATCAAGAGAGTAGCTGCTAAAATACCATTACATAGCAGCAAACAGATATTTGAAGCTGCTGGTGCCTCTGGAGTCCCACGGACATCAAGGTGAGTCCTCCAGAGTCTTGCAACTGTGCATAAACCTTCCATTCGGCCACCACTAACCAATGCTCACAAGCAGAAATGGCTGCATTGGGCAGAAAAATACATGAAGACTAATTTTCAAACAGTCCTGTTCACTTATGAGTGCCGTGCAACCCTGGATGGTCCAGATGGATGGAGTAGTGGATGGTTGGTGGATGGCCACCCTGTTCCAACAAGGCTGCGACGTCAGCAAGGCGATGGTGGAGTCATGTTTTGGGCCGGAATCATGGGAAGAGAGCTGGTCGGCCCCTTTAGGGTCCCCGAAGGTGTAAAGATGACCTCTGCAAAGTATGTGGAGTTCCTGACTGACCACTTCCTTCCCTGGTACAGAAGGAAGAACTATGCTTTCCGTAATAAAATCATCTTCATGCATGACAATGCACCATCTCATGCTGCAAAGAATACCTCTGCATCAATGGCTGCTATGGGGATAAAAGGAGAGAAAGTCATGGTGTGGCCTCCATCCTCCCCTGACCTCAGTCCTATTGAGAACCTTTAGAGCATCCTCAAGCAAAAGATCTATGAGGGTGGGAGGCAGTTTACATCCAAACAGCAGCTCTGGGAGGCTATTCTGACATCTTGCAAACAAATTCAAGCAGAATCTGTCCAAAAACTCACAAGTTCAATGGATGCAAGACTTGTGAAGCTGCGATCAAATAAGGGGTCCTATGTTAAAATGTAACGTGACCTGTTAAAATGTTTAATAAGTTAAAATGTTGTTCAAAGTTTGATTGAAATAGCTTTTGATTTCAGTAAATATGCTGCAAACACAACAAATGACCATTTTCAGTTCTTTACAACCTATAAAGTGTTTTGAAACTTACTGTGCGTAATAATTTGGAACAGTGCTTTGTAAGTTTTTTATTTTGAAAAAAAATACTGTTATCATTAGGAGGTTTGTTCAATAAAATTTGAATTGTACTCTTAATAGTTGATAACATGAGAATTATGCTGACTGTTGTTTACATCAATTATTTAGGTAAATGAGAAAGATATCATTGGCATAATAATTTGGAACACTTCACTCCAAAGAGCTCCTGCACATGGCATTGTGTTTTATGGTTATGTTCTTAGCCTAAAGAATGTCTACTTTACCGGATGGTACACCTTTTTTTTTTTTTAAGTTTACAACTACTCCTGGCTTATGTGCAACCCAGAAATAAAAGGAATCATCATTTAGATTGTTTATATTAAATCAAGTGATTTGCGACTATGCTTTGCATGATATAGTGCCAAGCTTGTAATTTACACTTAGGCCTATTTAAAATTGTGCGAGGAGACATGATTCGATATTGCGGATCATGTCTGCTGCACATCAATAAATGCAGACAGCATACGCTGTCTGCATTTATCACTGCACCAGCAGTTCACCATTGCAACACTGCCCCCTGCAGATTCGCGGCTAATCGTCTGCCATCAGGAAGTGTCAATCAATCCGATCGTATTGGATCGGGTTGAATTAAGGCGATGTCTGTCCGCCCGCTCAGAGCAGGAGGACAGGTTATGGAGCAGCAGTCTTTAGACCGCTGCTTCACAACTTGTGTTTCTGGCGAGCCTTCAGGCTCGCAAGAAACACGGGGCTTCAAGCTCCATACAGAGCTTGATAAATATGCCCCTTAGTTCTAGATTAATGAGAGTTATTTGAAATGATGTGCACTATTTATTATCTGTTTGCAAAATTATTAGTGGATCGCTTGCTATTGCTGATTATCTGTACTGTATAGATAAATGTGTAAGGCTTTGTCCTGTTATTGATATATAACTGATTTTTGTTTTTATATTTTTAATAAATTGTGATATGTACCAAATTACACCTCTATAAGAATGTATCTGTTATTTTAAGAGTGGACTAGATATTTTTTCCCTAACCTTATAGCTGGTTATTTACCATTGCATATAGATATTCCAGATATTTTTTTGATAGAATGAAGTCCAGGCTTACTTTAAGAGGCCCCTTGCATTGGTGGAGCGCTAACAAAGATAAATATCCCACCTTGCTAAAATTGGCGAAACCCTACTTATGCATCTCAAGCACCTCAACACCATCTGAGCATCTCTTCTCTGCTGCAGGCAAAATAGCTTGGATTTTAATTTAAATATTTTTTTCTCTGATTAGTCGATTAATCGAAAAAATAAAAATCGGCCAATTCATCGATTATAAAAATAATAGTGTGCAGCCCTAATTGAAAGCCTTATTAAAAAGGGACATTTAACACCTCAAGATATTAATATAAATTGTTTAATTACATGTAGTAAAATATCTTTGCAATATACTTATGTACTTATGTTGTTCTCCTTTCCTGTAATTAATTCTGAATATTGTGGGCTTTCCAAGTCATGTTAAACATGTAAGTGCAGACACAGCTATTTTGCACACAGTCATTGGTTGCACACTCTAGTAAGCCATTTATAACATTCCTATTTGGCCTCAGTGTAACCTAAGTTACAATATGACTGCGCTTACTGCTTTATGAACATTAACTTTACCCTAATTTTTTTCAATTTTTAAACAACTAATTTTTTTTTTTAAATAAATGTACAAAATTATTCTCAGGCTAATATTTGCTCTGAATACATTATTCAACCAATGATTTATTTACGGCTAGATTACGAGTTTTGCGTTAGAGGCTATGCGGTGCTAACTAGCAGTTTATGCTCACCGCTCACTTACATGCAGCGCTGGTATTACAGGTTTTTACAAACCCGGCGTTAAAAGACAAAAAGTGAGTGTAGAGCAAAATTTTGCTCCACATCTCACTCCAATACCAGCGCTGCTTAAGTCAGCGGTGAGCTGGTGTAAAGTGCTCGTGCACGATTTCCCCATAGGAATCAATTAAATTTATTAACCCCTAATCTGCTGCCCCCAATTTCGCCGCAACCTACCTACACTTATTAACCCCTAATCTGCCGTCCCCAACGTTGCTGCCACTATAATAAACATATTAACCCCTAAACCGCCGCACTCCCGCCTCGCAAACATTAATTAAATATTATTAACCTCTAATCTGCCGTCCCTAACGTCGCCGCCACCTACCTACATTTATTAACCCCTAAGCTGCCGCCCCTATATTAAAGGGACAGTCAAGTCCAAAAAAAACTTTCATGACTCAAATAGGGCATGTCATTTTAAACAACTTTCCAATTTACTTTTATAACCAATTTTGCTTTGTTCTCTTGGTATTCTTAGTTGAAAGCTAAACCTAGGACGTTCATATGCTAATTTTTTAGACCTTGAAGGCCGCCTCTAATCTAAATACATTTTTATAGTTTTTCACCACTAGAGGGCATTAATTCATGTGTTTCAAATAGATAACATTGAGCTCAAGCACAAGAAGTTACTTAGGAGTGAGCACTGATTGGCTAAAATGCAAGTCTGTCAAAAGAACTGAAATAAGGGGGCAGTTTGCAGAGGCTTAGATACAAGATAATCAGAGGTAAAAAGTATATTAATATAACAGTGTTGGTTATGCAAAACTGGGGAATGGGTAATAAAGGGATTATCTATCTTTTTAAACAACAAAAATTCTGGTGTTGACTGTCCCTTTAAATGTTTTAACCCCTAAACCTAAGTCTAACCCTAACCCCCACTAACTTAAATATAATTTAAATAAATCTAAATAAAATTACTATAATTAACTAAATTATTCCTATTTAAAAAAAAAAATACTTACCTATAAAATAAACCTTAAGCTAGCTACAATATAACTAATAGTTACATTGTATATATCTTAGGGTTTATTTTTATTTTACAGGCAAGTGTGTATTTATTTTAACTAGATAGAATAGTTATTAAATAGTTATTAACTATTTAATAACTACCTAGCTAAAATAAAGACACATTTACCTGTAAAATAAAACCTAACCTAAGTTACACTAACACCTAACACTACACTATAATTAAATTAATTCCCTACATTAAATACAATTAAATAAAATTAGCTAAAATACAAAAAAAAACACTAAATTACAGAAAATAATAAACAAATTCTTCATCCATCCGGCGCGGAGCGGGTCCATCTTCAAGACATCCAAGCGGAGCATCCTCTTCATCCGATGGCACTGAATGAAGGTTTCTTTAAATGATCCAAGATGGCGTCCCTTCAATTCCGATTGGCTGATTTTTTTTTAGAAGATGGACCTGCTCCGCGCCGGATGGATGAAGATAGAAGATGCCATCTGGATGAAGACTTCTGCCCGTCTGGAGGACCACTTCGCCCGGCTTGGATGTGTTAGGTTTTTTAAGGGGGTATTGGGTGTGTTTTAGAGTAGGGTTGGTTGTGTGTAGTGGGTTTTTAATGTTGGGGGGGGGGGGGGGGATTTGTAATTTTTTTTTACAGGTAAAAGAGCGGATTACTTTGGGGCAATGCCCAGCAAAAGGCCCTTTTAAGGGCTATTTGTAATTTAGTGTAAAGTAGGGCTTTTTTTATTTTGGGGGGGCTTTATTTTGTTAGGGGGATTAGATTAGGTGTAATTAGTTGAAAAATCTTGTAATTTGTTTATTATTTTCTGTAATTTATTGGGGGGGTTTGTACTTTAGCTAATTTTATTTAATTGTATTTAATTGTTTTTAATTTAGTTAATTTATTTAATTATAGTGTAGTGTTAGGTGTTAGTGTAACTTAGGTTAGGTTTTATTTTTACAGGTACATTTTTTAATTTATTTTAGCTAGGTAGTTTATTAAATAGTTAATAACTATTTAGTAACTATTCTTCCTAGTTAAAATTAATACAAACTTGCCTGCAAAATAAAAATAAACCCTAAGCTAGATACAATGTAACTATTAGTTATATTGTAGCTATCTTTTTTGTTTTTTTATATATATATATTTTATTCATTTCCAGCATATAAAACAAAATGTCAAATATAAGTCTGAAACACACCACACACGGTGTATCATGATCATGTAATATTGACAAAAAAAATAAGACAGAACCGATGCTATAAAAGAACATTACATTCAAAAGAAAATAACATTTCAAAAATATTAAAGCAATTACACTTGTTTCTATGAATGATTACACAGGTTCCAATACAGGTTTGTGCTGTTTTACTTTATAATGCTAAGACAAAGAGGAAAAAAGAAAGAGGAAAAAAAAAAAAAAAAGGATTACATTTTCCTTTTCCTTCCCTCTTTCCTCTCTCTTAGCTATCTTAGGGTTTATTTTACAGGTAAGTATTTAGTTTTAAATAGGAATAATTTATTTAATTGTAGTAATTTTTATTTAGTTTTATTTAAATAATATTTAAGTTAGGGGGGGCTAGGGTTAGACTTAGGTTTAGGGGTTAATAAATTTAATATAGTGACGGCGAGGTTGTGGACGGCAGATTAGGGGTTAATAAATGTAGGTAGGTGTCAACGATGTTAGGGACGGCAGATTAGGGGTTAATAATATTTAACTAATGTTTGCGAGGCGGGAGTGCGGCGGTTTAGGGGTTAATATATTTATTATAGTGGCGGCGATGTCCGGTCCGGCAGTTTAGGGGTTAAAAATGTTTTCGTTGTGTTTGAGATGCGGGAGGGCCTCGGTTTAGGGGTTAATAGGTAGTTTATGGGTGTTAGTGTACTTTTTAGCACTTTAGTTAAGAGTTTTATGCTACGGCGTTGTACCATAAAACTCTTAACTACTGACTTTAAAATGCGGTACCAGTCTTGACAAGAGAGGGTCTACCACTCAATTTTTGTCAGACTCGTAATACCGGCGCTATGCAAGTCCTATTGAAAAAATAGGATACGCAATTTACGTAAGTGGATTTGCGGTATTTCCAAGTCTGGCCAAAAAAGTGAGCGGTGAGCTTGTACCTGCAAGACTCATAATACCAGCGGGCATTAAAAAGCAGCGTTATGACCGACCAACGCTGCTTTTTAAGCCTAACGCACAACTCGTAATCTAGCCGTTAGTGTTTAATGTCCCTTTAAACCTGTATGTTGTATCTGAATCAAGAAAGAAAACTTGTGGGTTTCATGCCCCTTTAAAAGGGACAACGTACACACAATTTTCTGCCATCCATAGGAAATTGCAAAATCTAAACATGTTGATATTTTTTTCTGCATTAATTACATTTTTTTTTACATTTGAATTGAAACAAATACAGCCATATCAGTTGTGTACTAATTCTCATTAGCTGTTGGGCACTTCCTACTAATGTGTATTGGCTGATAGGTACTTCCTGCAAAATCCAATGAGTGTTGTTAGGATGTGCACCACTAATTACAAATATATTAGTTTTACATTTAAATTTAAACAGCTTTTACTTATATTTTTCATGCAAAAAAAAATAAATAATAATTTCAAAATGTTTAAAATCCTGCTATTTCAAATAGAAAAGGTACAGTGCCCCTTTAAGGGGTTGCTTAAATTAACTGCTACATTATTTAATCATTATCTGTATTTCTTTAAAGAAAATAAATTAATTCTAAAAAAAAAAAATCAGAAAATAATATAAAATTCCTATTTTTTTTTAAATAGAATTTTAAACTTTAGGAAAACTCATTACTATTCATCGCACATAAACAGCTAATAACATCTTTCCATTTGCTCTATGTTCAGGTCCAGAGAGGATACAATTGAATCTAAGCATACAGAGCTATTTTTAGTATTGCAGTGTACCGGGGATGAAGTCCCCATATTTGAAGTGAGCTAATCAAACCAATACACATAATATTGTCTTAATGGTAAATAAATGTTGTAAAGTATCCCACATGGAAACATTGTTTCTACTAGATTACAAAAACTGAACATATCCACTAATGAATCAGTCATTGAAACAAAATGCAGGGTTTTTATCATATCAACTATAGATGTGTCATATTACTCTAAAGCATTTAAAGAGCCAGGCAACATTATCAAAGATTTCCACCAATAGAATTCTAGGCACCAGTAATCTATCATATCTCTTTATATAGTATTCCAAATTGCAGTATTTTATAAGTATTTTACCTCAGAAAGCACAGTTTATCCTGTTACCCCATGTTCACCCCCTCCTCATTCATCTTAATTTTTCAATTATCAAGGTGTGCGGTTTCAGCCTAATAGAAAGCAACTGCACGTCAAACATCCAGTTCCCTGTGACTATGTTAGCAAAGTTACTGTGCACGCAAATCAGCTCTGTGACCGTGTTACGCAAAATCAATTGGCTGAACCTCTTACTGCTAATGAAGATTAAAAAAACTGGGGTGGATGGGGACAGATAGATGGAAGATTATATAAATGGATTTGATATATTATTGGTACATATTGTTGACTGTTCCTTTAAAGGGACATTAAACACTTAGTAATTGCTATATAGAAGGATGCATTCAAAGAAAAGATTAGTCTGAGAATAACGTAGATGTATTTTTTAAAGCTTCATTAGTTGTTTAAATAATGACAAACATTTCATTTTGTGATTCAGACAAAACATACAAATTTACATTTTCTTCTAGTTTACTTCTACTATCAAATTTGCTTCGTTCCCATGGCACTCTGTTGAAGAGATTTCTAGGTAGGTGTCTGGAGCACTTTATGGCAGGAAATAGTGCTTCCATCTAGTGCTCTTGCATATGGATAACATTCTTGCAAAATTACTGCCATATAGTGCTCCAGACACATGCACACTTCTGAGCTTACATCCCTGCTTTTCAACAAAAGATACCAAGACAACAAAGAAAATTTGATATTAGTAAATTAGAAAGTTCCAAATGTGGAAAAAGAAAAAGGGCGCTTCATGTGTAGATCAATATATGATTCAAAGCCAAACGTTATGGTAACACTAAGTACTCACACAATGTTGTAACACCCTAATGTATTGATAGGGGCGTTCTGGAGCCTCAGTGCTTCATCTCACTACATTACGGTTGTCAGCTCTCTCCAAATGGAGAACATGGCGATGGGATATTCAGTAGCAACAAACAATTGGCACTCCGGTTATTAAGAAAAATATAACAAGTTTAATAAAAACCATTAAAAGTGCACAAATAGGGGGTTGAAAAACAGTGTAACATAACCCTTTTACATGCAATGCGTTTCTCGGCTGAACCAGCCAATTCATCAGGCATAATCCGTGTTTTCCATTTGGAGAGAGCCGACAACTGTGGTGCAGTGAGCTGGAGCACTGTGAGTCTCCAGAACACCCCCATCAGCACATTAGGGTGATGCAACGTGTTGCCATAGCGTTACCATAACATTTGGCTTTGAATCATATATTGATCTACACATTAAAAACGCCCTTTTCTTTTTCTACATTTAGAATTTGTTTGACCCCTTTGAGGTATTGGTGAAGAGGAGCAGCTCGAGATTGGTGTAGTCTAGAAATTAAAGGAGACGGACCTTGCGCATTCCCAAAGCCCGTTCCATTTATTCCATAAATTTCCTCCCATTATGATCATCACTGTTTGCACATTTTGGGACTATGTATTATCAAGATAAGTTGGTGGATCCTATTTGTATTATTTTAAGTGTTTTTACACTCTTCTATTTGTGGGTTTGTATATTAGCGCTCCCTAGGGGAATCTGATTCCTAGTTTTTGTTTTACAAATTAGAAAGTTGTTTAAAATTGCATGCTCTATCTCAATCACAAAAGAAACGGTTTGGGTTCCATGTCCCTTTAATAATTTATCAGTTGGTATGAATGGCCAGTGCAGTGAAACACTTCCTTAAAGGGACAGTCAACACCAAATTGATATTGTTTAAAAAAGATAGATAACGCCTTTTACTACCCATTCCCCAGCTTTGCATAGCCAACATTATATTAGATATACTTTATAACATTTAAACCTCTAAATTTCTGCCTGTTTCTAAGCCACTATAGACAGGCTTCTTATCCCATGCTTTTTTATTTGCTTTTCACAAAAGGAAACTGCTAGTCATGATGGGACATATACACATTGTGCTCACTACCCGTGGGGTTATTTATGAGCAATTGGCTGAAATGCAAGTCATTAGATAATCAATAAATAAATAGCCATGTGATCAGGGGGCCGTCAAAAGAGGCTTAGATACAAGGTAATCACGGAGGTTAAAAGTATATTAAAATAACAATGTTCGCTGTGCAAAACTGGGGAACTGGGTAATAAGGGATTATCTATCTTTTTAAACAATTAAAAAATTGGAGTAGGCTGTTCCTTTAAAGGGATACTAAACCCAAATGTTTTTTCTCTTTCATTGTTCAGCTAGAGCATGCAATTTAAGGAACTTTCCAATTTACTCCTATTATAATTTTTTCTTAGTTCTCTTGGTACTTTATTTGAAAAGTATATATATATATATATATATATATATATATATATATACACCACACACACTATACATATACATAGTATATATATATATATATATACATACATACACACACACACACACACACATACATACACATATACACACACATACACACTATATCTCACAAAAGTAAGTACACCACAACAACCCCCCTCACATTTTTGTAAATATTTATTATATATTTTCATGTGACAACACTGAAGAAATGACACTTTGCTACAATGTAAAGAAGTGAGTGTACAGCCTGTATAACAGTGTAAATTTGGCTGTCCCCTCAAAATACATCAACACCACAGCCATTAATGTCCTAAAACTGTTGGCGAACAAAAGTGAGTACAACCCCTAAGTTGAAATGTCCAAATTGGGCCCAAAGTGTCAATATTTTGTGTGGCCACCATTATTTTCCCAGCACTGCCTAACCTTCTTGGGCATGGAGTTCACCATAAACTTCACAGGTTGCCACTGGAGTCCTCTTCCACTCCTCATGACGACATCACAGAGCTGATGGATGTTAGAGACCTTGCACTCTCCCCCACCTTCCCGTTTAAGGATGCCCCACAGATGCTCAATAGGGTTTAGGTCTGGAGACATGCTTGGTCAGTCCATCACCTTTACCCTCAGCTTCTGTAGCAATGCAATGGTCATCTTGGAGGTGTGTTTGGGGTCGTTATCATGATGGAATACTGCCCTGCGGCCCAGTCTCCGAAGGGAGGAGATCATGCTCTGCTTCAGTATGTCACAGTACAAGTTGTCATTCATGGTTCCCTCGAAGTGCCGGCAGCACTCATGCAGGCCCAGACCATGACACTTTCACCACCATGCTTGACTTTAGACAAGACACACTACGTAATCCTCACCTGGTTGCCGCCACACTATGCTTGACACCATCTGAACCAAATAAGTTTATCTTGGTCTCATCAGACAACAGGACATGGTTCCAGTAATCTATGTCCATTAGTCAACTTGTCTTCTGTTTGCGGGCTTTCTTGTGCATCATCTTTAGAAAAGAATTCCTTCTGGGACGACAGCCACACAGACCAGTTTGATGCAGGGTGCGCATATGGTCTGAGCACTGACAGGCTGACCCTCCCACCCCTTCAACCTCTACAGCATGCTGGCAGCACTCATACGTCTATTTCCCAAAGACAACCTCTGGATATGACGCTGAGCACGTGCACTCAACTTCTTTGGGTCGACCATGGGCGAGGCCTGTTCTGAATGGAACCTGTCCTGTGAAACCACTGTATGGTCTTGCCCACCGTGCTGCAGCTCAGTTTCAGGGTCTTCTTATAGCCTAGGCCATCTTTATGTAGAGCAACAATTCATTTTTTCAGGATCCTCAGAGAGTTATTTGCCATGAGGGTGCTATGTTGAACTTCCAGTGACCAGTATGAGAGAGTGTGGAGAGCGATAACACCAAATTAATGCACCTGCTCCTCATTCACACCTGAGACCTTGTAACACTAACGAGTCACATGACACTGGGGAGGGGAAAATGGCTAATTGGGCCCAATTTGGACATTCCCACTAGGGGTGTACTCACTTTT
Source organism: Bombina bombina (assembly GCF_027579735.1). Classification (NCBI taxonomy): domain Eukaryota; kingdom Metazoa; phylum Chordata; class Amphibia; order Anura; family Bombinatoridae; genus Bombina; species Bombina bombina. Next base: position 189,665,551 of record NC_069506.1, on the reverse strand, counting down.
ATTGCCAACGGTTTAGACATTAATGGCTGTGTGTTGAATTATTTTAAGGGGACAGCAAATTTACGCAGTTATACAGGCTATACACTCACTACTTTACATTGCAGCAAAGTGTCATTTCTTCAGTGTTGTCACATGAAAAGATATAATAAAATATTTACAAAATGTGAGTGGTGTACTCACTTTTGTGAGGATACTAATATATATATATATATATATATATATATATATACACACACACACACACACATACTACACACAGCATATATACCTTTAATTGGAAACATTAGTGCCATAATAAAATACTCTACATATTAATAAAAATGTAATTATTGCACAAATGTCCCGTGGTAGCTATGTGTTTAACCTTCATGGCTGTTCTTGAATAAGACACAGCAGGTGAGCCAATCAGACACACATAGCATCCAATCACTGACCTTCAGCAAAGTACCTGGTGCTTAGCCACAACTAACCAGTGTGAGTGGGTGGATTACATATATAGTAACCAAGGGAGGTTCCTGAAATAATAAAAATGATCTAATTTGTTAGATCATTTATTACATTAACATATACATTTAACTGAATTGTAAGGCTTTAAAGTAAGTCAATCCAGGCATTTTACAAACGCTAAGGATTGACTATTGAAACAAATAAAAGGGACTTTCATTCATGAAGTATAAGATACTTCATGTAGAAAGCTCCTTTATTTGTTTAAATTGATCGCCATTCTTAGCTGCTGTTTCAATAGTCAATCCTAGCATTTGTAAAACGCTAGAATTGACTTTCACTTTAACAGGATTATAAGTTGAGCAGCTTCTAATGTTATCTCTGTGTCTTCTCAAATTAGTACTGTTTTTGTAATACTTAAAGGGACAGTCTAGACCCAATACTTATTCCTTATTGTTAAATACTAGACAAGCATCTTACAACGAGTCCCACATCTATAAGCTTGTAAATAATCATTGTTTGTTAGCAGCCATAAATGTCCCACTAAGCTCCGCCCACAGCCTTCTTTTTATCTGTTTTCTTGTGTGACAGTTTAGCAGTGCACGTTTAATATTTTTCAGTTACCTATTTCAAATTGTGCATGCACAAATAAGCGAGTGTGAGCAGGAAAGCTTATTAGTCTATCGTGACTGGAGAAACTTAACATGCAATAGTGGGCAGAGCATGGCGGTCATTTTCCTAACTAACGATGAATATTTAAAATGTGTCATTTACTTCTTAGAAACTTATAGATGTGGGACCAGTTGCAGGATGCTTCTCTGGTAGGTAACAATACGTAATCAAAATTATGTATTGGGCCTAGACTGTCCCTTTCATTTTATGCACTACAGAGAAACTGTATTACTACTATTCACAGCAGCATAAAAACAGTCTCCTGTTATCTTTATGAACAAGTATTATGATAATTATTTACAATTGGTGCTGAACGGACCATATGCACGTTCACTAGTAACAGGTTATTTATATATGCAGCAACGATCACTGCTCTGGATTCAGCACTTGTCTAAACTATTAAAGCAATAAGTTTGGGCGAGTGGATATTTACAAATCTTACATTGGAAATTTTCATCCTAAATATTTTTTCAAATATTAAAACGAGCAAGTTTTTAGTTTTTTTTTTTGCATTGTTAATATACTATATTTAGTAATTAAATACTTTAGTCATTTCCATGTCCTGTAGCTAAACCCACTAGAACTCACAAATTGTGTAATGATACATTAGTACATCTGCTCTTTAGCTAATTTTAAAGGGACATACGTGTGCAATGAAAATGCTCTAAGATGTTTGTGCATTTTGTTATTTCACTAGTACTCGTTAATTATGGGTTTAACCACCAGAAAAGGGTTAAACACGTATCTAATTCCCATGAGGAGGCTTGCAATGCATTGTCTCTCTTGAGCAGCACACAGCTGGAGGAGCCAATAAAGTGTGGCATAAAACATGTATCCACCAATCACCAACTATGCCCTGCTCAGGACCAGCTTGGTTATGCAGCTGTTGCATGTCTTTACTAATGCTTTGTCCTGCAAAAGGGTCAAACACATAGTTATAGCAAGTGGTCGATAAATCTGTTTAATATTTAGGAACCAGTAAGAATATTTAGGAGCCAGACATACTTTTATAAACCAGGACAGTGGCATTTGTTTATAGAGATATGCACAGTCACCCCAAAAAGTCAGGAGCCAGGGGTAAAATTCTAGGAGTCAGTGGCTCCCTGGCTCCTGGTTTGTCAAGCTCTGTAGTAATAACGCATTACAGCTATTTACTTTTGCACTAGTATATCCCTTTAATTCCACACAATCTACTGCTATTTAGATGGTGATATAGATATAAAAGTAAGATTACATTCATTACCTGACTTTAATAGTCCCGAAAAGGAACACTTGTGTTTGTTAATTTCCAATTAAAATAATAATAATAATTTGGCAATTTACAATTTGATTGTTTCCACTACAGGTAATAACAAAGAAAAGAAATCATTATACAATCTCTTAAGATGGACACTATTTATGAATTTTAAAAACTCAAACATAAAAATGTTCATGAAGAACTGATGTATTTTTACCTGTGGTAGGGCGATGTGTAAGCTGCCTTTGTAGGGACTCTTTTTCGTGTCCCAGTTCCCTTAAACGCAATTGCGCTGTTGCCAGACTCTCCTGAGTCTCTCTAAGTGTCTCTAGCAGCCTTTCCCGCTCATTTAGCATGTTCACCATAAGCTGCTCAAAGTTGGCATCATCTGAAACTGTAGGTGGAACCCCTACGGTTGTCCTCATTAAATAGTGGGCATCACTTCGCACATCATCTTGACAGCCAAACGTCAAAGAAATTCCACCAGAAAAGAAAAAGGCACCAAAAGAAAGAAAAGAGCACAAGACGAGTAACAGATCCCAGTCAAGGCAAGAGGGTAGGGAAGTTGAGGGAACACAAGTTTGGATCCACAGGAGTATGTCAGTGTGAATAAGGCCAATCATTTACATGAGGACACAGTGAACTCTCCAGCAGAATGCATGACTTGTACGGCTCCAACAACTTTCCAGATCATGTCACATTAGGCTAGTAGATCGACACGATGATCTAGCAGAAGACAGTGTACAAAAAAGATCACCTAGAACAAAGGGAAAAAAAAAAACATGTTTAAATGTGGCATATACTTATGCCTTAAAGTCATTATGCAGAGGTTGACAAATGTCCATGAAACCAAAAAAATGATTTCATGATTCAGATTCTGATTTGCTTAATTCTCTTGGTATCCTTTGTTAAATAAGCAGTACTGCACTACTGGTAGCTAGTTTAATGCATTGGGTGAGCCATATATGTGCAGCAACCAATCAGCAGCTCCTGAGCCTACCTAAGTATTATTTGTTAACAAAAGATGCCAAGAGAACAAAACAAATTAGATAACAGAAGTAAATTGGAAATTTATTTAAAATCACATGCTCTATCTGAATCATGAAAGAAAAATATTGAGTTTTATGTCCCTTTAAGGTTTGAGTTATTTAATTTATATAGATAGATTAACAATAACCCCAAAACCTAAGGAGGTCAGGACGTCCAAGCACTGCATTGTACAGCCAAAAGTCCAAAAAATAACTTTTCTCCCCATGACAAAATAAGAGTTATGCTATTAATTGTACATTGCTTCTATATTTTCTCTATGAATATTTATTTATTTAATTTATTTATTTAAAGAGCAGCATTTGGCAAAATGGTGACCAACAACGAATAAGCCCCACATTTTATTACAATTATAATAACAGACACACACATTGAAATAGATAATCAGAGGGTGGTTTATTTTTTTATTGGGGAAAAAAAAAAATGATTTGATTTACAATTAATCAGTGGCAATTGTAATTATATATTTCAGCTCTTTCATTTTCAACTTTATGACGTTATAGGAGAAATCTATTAATCATGTGCTTTTATAAGGGACAATAGTTTTAATAATAAATGCAGTAATTTGGTTTTCATTGCTAACTATGCCTTTAATCCCTATCCAGCAGAATCTCCCACACAAAAAAATATCTTGCATATTAATTTAGGCGATTTAAAAAAAAAATCTTTTTTTGCTTAGTTTTTAAAGAAACTAAGAGATAAGAACACAGAGCGCAACCTCAATTCAAAGTAAAGTAGATACAATTTATTAAAGCACATTAACAAATGCACTTACACATAAAAAGGCAACACTGTTCCTATACCGGCTTCATTCGACCATCGACATGAAACTCTCAGAACACCGTCCCTCTGTCCACAGTCTGAGCGTTCAATGCAATCCTCAGTTTTGTAAGTACCACACTGCAGGATATTGGGGGTACAGCTTTACCTCACAGATCCCGTCTACACGTTTCGTCTCTCCTTGTTCAGTACTTTGTCAAGATGAATGGAGCTGATCCGTTCGTCTTGACAAAGACTGCACAAAGACAGATGAAACTCGTAGACGGATCTGTGAGTAAAGCTGTACCCCAATATCCTGCAGTGTGTACTTACGAAACAGAGGATTGGAGGTTGTGACAGCCTCTTGTTGATGGAGTTGAGTGAAGCCGTATAGGAACAGTGGTTCCTGTTTTTGAGTCCGTTTTATGATAAATCTTCTAGTAAGTGCATTTGTGAATGTGCTCTAATAAATTGTATCTACTTTACTTTGAATCGAGGTTGCACTCTGTGTTATCTTTTAGTTTTTTCTCTTTGGCCAAGTACTCCTTACAGTACTTTGTGAATTAGAGAGCTGTACATGGATTCTTACACAAATTATCCATTAAGAATTGTGACATTCCATACTGATTTAAGAAGTGATGATCATTCCTGGAATCATTTATGTGAGACATTTATAGGGGAACGTTGCACTTTTGTGTTACGCCTCCTATAGGGATTACACAAATTGTGATTTTTTTTTTATTTATTCTTTGATTTATCTATTGATTTATGCATTTTTTTTACAGATTTGTTTAGTTGTGTCTCCCCCAGTTCATTTTTCATTGTTAGTGCTAGGCTTGAGCGCAGCTCTGGGTTTGTGTTATTAGTTTTCAGAGACATTTAAATGAATAAGATGAGCAGCAATTTGAATTAGAAACAGCAGTATCACAACATTTTTCATGTGATTCAATATTGAATATAAAATACCTAATATATTTGAAAGGAGTTTTATTTTCCAATTAACCATTAAGATTAACTCATGAAATTTACAATTAATCATTTAACATTTCCTTAATGTTATAATCAAAAGGGGGTGACATTTAAAATTACACTTTCATTATTCAGATAGAGCATGTGATTTTAAGAAACTTTTCAATTTACTTCAATTATAAAATTTCCTTCATTCTCTTGGTATCCTTTGGTTGTAAAGCCTACCTAAGGTATGCTAAGGAGTATGGAATGTGGTGCTAGAAACTAGTCAGTGATTGGTAGCTACATATAAATGTCTCTTGAGAGGTCCCAGTTCTGCATTGCACCTCTGAAGCTGACTCACATATCACTATGCAAGTAATGATACAATAATAAAATGCTCCATAAAACCTGCTTAAACCACCGAACACTTCATTGCGATCAATAACAATTATCATATCTGATTTCTGTGAAACTCATAGTTTTTAAGTGTGATCCAAGATATATAATTAGCTAAATAGTTTTAAAAATATGTGAACAGAGCATTTGCTAGAACTTTAACACTGATAAAGGCCAATTAAATAGCAAATAAATTATACCCAATTCGGGCAAAATTTAAATTGATCAAATGTGGCATTTGAAAAGTTAAAAAACAATATGAAAATATGCTAGAAACGTGTTTTCTAGTGGATTAAAATAATGATGTCAAATTGTCTCAATACAATGAAGTGTTGTCATGCCACAAATACATTGAGGAAACTTGTGGATATATGTCTGTGGGCTTTAAAAAAAAAAAAGATTTAAATGGGTTTATAAATTTGAAAACCCCACAAAAAGCCATCGCTGGGAACTTTGCTTTAGTTATTCTGATTCATTAGGAATAAATGCTTAATATGTAAATTTTATTATTAAGTACATTGTGCTGTAGAATTATCTCCCTTTTAACAGGATATTAAAAAGTCTGAGATTGTAATAAAAATGTTTAATTATGTAAAGTAAAAAACAAACAAAAAAACTTACCAATATACTTTCATTATTTATTTTGTACCCTTTTCCTGGGAATTTAATTCTGAATATTGATGTTTTTATAAAATTTCACTGCGCTTGTATAAAGTAAAGGGCACCACCATGTTTGAACTTAAGTTTTCCAGTTATCTCTCACGCTTGCTGAGAATAACTAGGAACAGATATAAAACAGACAATAAAAGAAATTGTTACTAAACATACAATTATCTAATAGGGTTTCTACACATCCTTGTTTGCACAAACAATTTTATTGCCTGATTCATATCTGTCCCTAATTATTCTCATCATAAGACAGAGATAAATAGAAAACTAGTTCAGACATGGCAGAACCCATTACTTTATAGAAACAAAACCTTTACACTTATATCTTCAATATTTAAACAACTAATATAATTGAAAAAAATACATCTGCATATTATTCTAAGGCTATTTTTTTGCTTTCAACACATATTATTTCTAGTATGTATTTTATTGTTTAAAGGGACAGTAAAGTCAAAACTAAACTTTCATGATTCAGAAAGGGGCATGCAATTGTAAACCAACTTTCCAATTTACTTTTATCATCAAATTTGCTTTGTTCCCTTGGTGGTATTTTAGAAAAGCTAAACCTAGCTAGGCTCAAACTGATTTCTAAACAGTTGAAAACCGCCTCCTAGCTCAGAGCATTTTGAAAGTTTTTCACAGTTAGACTGTGCTAGTTCACATGTGTCATATAGATAACATTGTGCTCACTCCCGTGAAGTTATTTAGGAGTATTCACTGATTGACTACACTGCATGTCTGTCAAAGGCACTTAAGATAAGGAGGCTGTCTGCAAATGCTTAGATACAAGGTAATCACAGAGGTAAAAAGTATATTAATATAACTGTGTTGGTTATGCAAAAACGGGGAATGGGTAATAAAGGGATTATCTATCTTTTTAAATAAGAAAACTTTTGGTGTAGACTGTCCCTTTAATATCCCTTTGGAAGTCTTCCCAATGATCAATTTTAGCTGCTTGAGTGTATTACATTGTTTACAAATAGCTAATTTACCTTTAGTTTGGCATATAAATAGCTGTTTTTGCCAGTTGAAACCTCCATCTTTACTGAAAATTAAAATATTTATAATATTGGCAAAATAAAAGTTATGTAATCAAGAGACAGCAGCAGAAATCAGCTTCCCAGTTTTGGGTTGAAGAGAGATAGCCCCAGTCATTTTGTTAGCATTCCATTGTTTCACAGCTTCTTATATGATAATCTCTGCTAATGCCAATTTTAAACAGATATCTGGCAGGGTACGGCTTTTAAATTGCAGAAAAGGGGCAATTATAAAAAGTATAATATAAAATTGTTTTACCATGCATAATTAAAACATTTAATATTACAAGGTCAATCCACATAGCTATGTTTTTAATCTCTTTCAAGGAGTTTAAAGGGACATTACACCCAAAAAAAATCCTCATGATTCAGACAGAGAACACAATTTAAAAAAAAAAGTTTCCAATTTACTTCTATTATCAAACTTGCTTCGTTCTTATGTTATTCTTTGTTGAAGGGATACCTAGGTAGGTAGCGTGCACATGCCTGAAGCACTACAGGACAGGAAATAGTGCTGCCATCTAGTGTTCCTGCTAATGTATAACATTGTTGCAAAACTGCTGCCATGTAGGGCTGTAGACACGTGCACACTCATGAGCTTACATCCCTGCTGTTCAAAACAAAGAAAATTTGATAACAGAAGTAAATTGTACGTTCTATCTGAATCATGAAAGAATTTGAACACATAGGCATGGTTTCCATTACTGTTGTAAACTGGTGGTAACATAAAACATCTCCATAGACTTTAACCCCGTCACGCCATTATGACGTTTCATGCCGTTCTAACAGCGCTGGGCTTTAACGCCATTAGGAGTCCTACATGTTTCCGATCTGGCCTTGAAATCACGTGATCGCATTGGCGATCGCGCGATTCCCTTTTTTCAAGCAAATGTTTAAATCGGAATTAAACATTTGCACCCAGCATTAAGGGGTTAATGTATATATTTGCTATCACCTGTTTGCAATGGCAACTAGACCATAGTTACCAAAGAAACATTCATGCAATAATAAAATGATGTCAGAAAAATTAGAGTATTTTATTATTGTATTAGAAAGTCCATTTAACTATAATAAGCCCTATTAACAAAAAATAGGTGAGTTGTAAGGTTTGTTATTTGTGAAATTATTATCCTTCATGTATTTCAACACAAGTGGCAGCGTGAGAGGCAGGTCTGGGAATTACTGCAATTATTACCCTGCCCTGATTCTGTGTTGAGAAGGCTGTTCAGTGGGTTCCTCCTAACCACACCCCAAAATACTCCCTGTACAACAAGTTAAGATGTGATCATTTCAAATGTTTTTCAATCTGTAATTCTCAGACCTCCAATGCCCTTTATTTTGATAATTATGAAGAAAGAGAAAACAATGAAAATAATTTTGAACAATGAAATTACTATAAATTAAATAAAAAATAAAATATAATCTTCCAACGTTTCATTTGAGTCATTTATTACAACTTAAATGTTTAAAGGGAAAAACAAACATCCAGCTATAGATATCAAGAACCCTTAAAGGGACATGAAACCCAATTTCTTTCTTTCATGATTCAGATAGAAGTAAATTAGAATGCTGTTTAAAATTGTATTCTCTATTATTTCATTTGCTTTAAACTTTAGATATCCTTTGTTAAAGAAATAGCAATGCACATGGGCGAGTCAATCACACGAGGCATCTATGTGCAGCCACAAACCAGCAGCTACATAGCCTATTTAGATATGATTTTCAACAAAGGATAACAAAAGAATGAAACCAATTAGATAATCAAAGTAAATTGGAAAGTTGTTTAAAATTGAATGCTCTTTTTAAATCATGAAAGAAAAAATGTGGGTTTCATGTCCCTTTAAAGGGTCACTAAACCCAAAAAAATGCTAGATATAATGATGTATCAAAAGCAAAGATTAGCCCGGGGATTATATGCGGATATTTTTTAAATAGCATTAGTAGTATAAATATTTAAAGGGACATTAAACACTACATAGATTTGGGGTTATTCCCGTCTAGTAATGGGTGCTGCCATGTTGAAATATAGCTTTTACTGCATTCCAATGCTGATGCATTTGCACATGTGCAGCAACTCTCCTTCAGATACCTACAGTGTAACTTAGGTTCCAAAATGGTGGCACCCACAATTAAAGGGAGGTCCATTAAATGTATTTAGTGTTTAATATCCCTTTAAAATGGGCATTAAATAGTTAATACATTTTCTAAGCATAGTATTGGACTCTTTAGCCTCCCTCTACTCATGGACATCTCCAAGCTAAAATCTAGCTTTCTCTGTATTCCAGAGCTGATGCGTTTGCACATGTGCAGCAACGCTCCTTCAGATAACTACACTTAAAGGGACACTAAACCCATATTTCTTTCATGATTCAGATAGAGAATACAATTTTAAACAACATTCCAATTTACTTCTATTATCTAATATGCTTCTTTCTTTAGATATCCTTTTTTGCAGAAATAGTAATGCACATGGCTGAGCCATTCACACAATTCATCTATGTGCAGCCACCAATCAGCAGCTACTGAGCCTATCTAGATATGCTTTTCAGCAAACAATATCAAGAGAATGAAGCAAATTAAATAAGAGGTAAATTAGAAAGTTGTTTAAAATTGCTTGCTCTTTCGAAATTATGAAAGAAAAAAATTGGGGTTTCATGGCCCTTTTAACCCCAAGTTCCAAAATGGTGGTGCCCATAATTAGAAGTAGGTGCATAAAAATGTATTTAGCTTTTAATGTCCCTTTAAGTTTTCTGGCTAGTCAACTTCATCAAATCTTGCTGTTCTTCTGACATCCCTTATTTACAAGGTATTTTTGACCACAGAACTGTGGCGCACTTGATAATTCTTTATTATTACACCATTTTGTGCAAACTCTAGAGACAACAGTGTATGTGAAGTCCAGGCTGTCTGCTGTTCTGAAATGTTGGAACCATCATGTCCAATAATCATAAAGCTAAGTTAAATTCACTTAAATCATGAGTCTTCAGCATTAAAATGTTTTATTCACAACAAATTGGCTTTTTGTGTTAATGAGGTGAACCTACTAAAGTTGCCACAGAGTGTAAATGCGGCACGAAGCTGTCAGAAAGGGAGTTAGTTCCCACTACAAGGCTTTATTTTTACATAGGCATTCTAAAAGTCACAACATTTTAAATGGTTCTGTTTTCAGATTGACATTTCAACAGGACAACCTACTGAACATATCTTCCTAACCAAACAAAACAAACCACTTTTCTACTCACGTATATCCTGCCTGGACTTACAGTAATTTCCTTTTTAACAGCCTTACCATCACACAAGCGCACCACCTGCAAACCATCATGAATACGTCTGCCAGGCTACTCTTTCGGTCTCATCTCTAATCTTTTGCTGGCCCTGACTGCCCACTCCTACATTGTCTCCTGAACTAAATGCTGACCACCAAACAGATTAGAAGTTCACTGTGTACTCTTCTAGGTATATGTTCCCACCGCCACAACTGCTTATTAGCTCTGCTGATTAACTACACCTCTCCTTAATATTAGTTCCCCACATATCACATACTCTCCTCGACCCCCCCCCCCCCCAAAAAAAAAAAAAACTGCTTTTGTCGTCCATTTTAAATTTATTTAATTTCAACACATTCCGAGACAGTTCATTGGTATAATACTACCAAATGGCTATGGATAGTTGCAGACTCCTGAACTCACCGGTTTATATGTTAACAAAGGATACCAAGGAAAATAATCAAAATTGAAAGTAGAAGTAAAATGGAAAGTTATTTAAAATGTCAAGTCCTATCCAGTCCATTTAAAAAAGGACCTTTAATAGTGCTCCTGTTAGATCAAAGTAAACATAAAAAGAAACAGATTGTGTAAAAATAGCCAACAACGTACTTTTTTTCTTGCAAAATGAGCACTTAGAAATTGCCTATAGTTATAAATAGAGCAGAAATTACAGAACTACTCTCAATTTTTTTACAGCAAAGGTCCTCAACTGAGCATGACTGCATCTATAGATGGTCTCCTAGCAACCATATCAATGGAAATGCTATTCATTTGCCTTCCTGTAAAGGCCACTCTACAGGAAGGCATATACAGCTTGATGCCATAAATCTTCAAGAGCAACTTGGGCAGCACTGAACAAAAACAGTAAGTTTATTGCCCATGCTTAGTAGAGGACAGAAGGCAACTTCAGTTGTCTACATAGCAGCTCCTTCATCACCCTGATGGTAGTGGCTACAATGACAATTTTGAAGTGCTTCCTTTTGCAAGAAAACAAGTAAGTTGTTTGCAGGTTTTATTAACACAATCTGTTTCTTTTTTACTTTACATTGATATAAAACAATTTTAGAGCACTGTTTCATACCCGTTTCATATCTATCTATCCACACATCTAACATATGGGCGGATTCTATTTGTATTTCTACAATGCTCTTTGTGGATCTAATCAAAATGTTTGTGTGAATTTGTAAGTTTGCTACATTTTCTTTCTAAAGCATTACTCATCTGAAACTTATATATTTTTGGTACAATTAGTAAAGTTTCTGAAATGTGATCATCATCTGAGCAAATATTTAAAAACAAGTTGCCAATCAGTTGAAAATATTAAGCATTCCTGGTGTAAAATCTGTTTATTGTAATTTTATTGCATTAAACCATTGTTCAACAAAGTTGGGGTTTTTTACATTTTGGGGCAAAATAATAAAAACAATGTATTGCAAGAAAATCCTTTTCTGTTGGGATTTTTATTATGATACAGTCGTGAAACTAGGCAAAAACAACAGGATGTACTGTATAGTTTAAATAGACAAAATAGGAATAGAATACAGAGATATTTCGAAAGAATGCACTGCACCTCACTGTCTGACAGCCTACAATGGGTTACAGGAAGTCATTTGTAGACATCTTGTCTCTAGGACAGAATAAAAATACTTATGCTACAATTAGTTACCTGCTTATTAATACATCAATCTTACATCACATGGGTTGGGTTGACAAATTTATATCAAAAGTATGAGCTACTCTGAATTGCAAGAAGCAAGTACAGTAATATGATGGTTAGTCTGAAGTGAATCTGATTTTATATAGGGATAATTCTACAAAGATCTAAAAAAAAAAAAAAAAACACACAAAAAAACACAAGAAAAAAACCACAAAAAAAAAAACAAAAACACAAAAAAAAAACACAAAAACACAAAAAAAAAAACACAAAAAAAAAAAAAAAACTTAGGAGCCAGATCTTGAATCTTAGGAGATATGACTCACTAGTTCCCGGACTTGATCATGCCCTGATATCACACATATGTTACACATCAGGATTCAAAAGAGGACTGAGGATGACTAATTTTTACACAATTTTACAGTGCTATCTCATAGTATTATATGATTCTAACAACAGAATTAATTGAATATTACATATGTTGACCAGTTACAGCAAGATATAGTAAGGGCTGAGAATATTCTATTGCGCAAGCAGGTTGCAAGCAAATTAGCATAACCTGTGACTACAGAACAAGTGGAAGAAAATGCACTGTAAATAGGACAAGCTTAGATAACATCATATGAACTATTTAAAAGATCTTGTAAGATAAGATAATTAAAGGGACGTTGAAGTACAACCATAAATGTTTGTGTGTAGTAAAATATATTTGTAATATACATTCATCATTTATTTTGCTTCATTTTGCTGTAATTTAACTTTGAAATATGTGATTTTAATACAGCCCCCCGAAAGGCTGGAAAGTATGCTTAAAGGGATACTGAACCCACATTTTTTCTTTCATGATTCAGATAGAGCATGACATTTTAAGCAACTTTCTAATTTACTCCTATTATCCATTTTCTTTGTTTTCTTGCTATCTTTATTTGAAAAAGCAGGAATGTAAGCTTTCAAACCGGCCCATTTTTTGTTTAGAACCCTGGATAGCGTTTGCTGATTGGTGAATACCATTTAGCCACCAATCAGCAAGAACAACCTAGGTGCTCAACCAAAGATGGGCCGGCTCAAAAGCTTACATTCCTGCTTTTTTAAATAAAGATACCAAGAGAACGAAGAAAAATTGATAGTAAGAGTAAATTAGAAAGTTGCTTAAAATTGCATGCTCTATCTCAGGTGTGGGACAGAGGTAGATCGCGGTCTACCAGTGGACCGCAAGTGAATTTTGAGGTGACAGCCTGGATTTCCAAAGTCTGCATAGTAAGAGAAAGATTTCGCCATCGTAGATGTGTGAGAAATCTATCTCTTACTTATGCAGACTGCTAAACATGCGGCCTATCAGCAGACAGGACTCATATCGTGCCTCAGGGGTGTAGCATTACATATATAACTTACATACGAGTTTCAATAGCTCACATGATCCTCCGCACCAAACTTCTACTACACAACCATCTTCGCTAGAGACAAGAAGTTTCCGATTGTCTGAGAGCTGACCCCCCTTACATTATTGGCTGGTCTCGGACTGGTAGATTTTTCCGCTGCTACGTGCTGATTGGCTACCTGCTCAAAGCCAGGGGAGCTCTACGGCCAATAAAGAAGCTAATTTGTGGAGTAAGGAGGGTATTGCCGGATGCTGGAGGGCACAATCACCCCGGAGCCTGGAGTCGGCGATTAGAAGTTATGCAGAAGGTAGGAAACTTCCAGTGTTATAGGAATCAAACTAACATTAACTATCTTAGTAACCACTTGGGCCTTGGAAAACAGAGCTCTGGGAGGCAAAGAGTTATGGCGGTAGTGGGCTTGGACACTGACTTGTAAATTTGGATCTGCTTATGTCCGTCTGCTATACAGCACTGTCAGATTCAAGCACTGTCAGACCACACACTTCTCAGATAGAATTCCAAGTCCGTGTCCACACCCACTCCCGGTTTAGCTTGTTCACTGCTGGTATTGTAGGTGAGCCTGAAAGGGTTAGCGCAAAACGTGTGTGTACCTGCTCATGTCTATCTTTTAATAAGACATCTGTAATTCATAGATAAGTATAAACTTTGAATATTGATGTAATGTGGAGTAAAGGGAAGCATGAAAGGGAGGGATTGAAGGCTGCTACAAGTGTGGTGAATGGATCGCAAAATGAATGACATATGAGCTGACCAATGATGGTGGATCATGGTGTGGTTTTTTTTAAGTTAGGTGACCACGTCACTTGGAATAACATTTGAGGTAGCCCTTGCCTTACAAAAGTCTGCCTACACCTGCTCTATCTGAATCACAAAAGAAAAAATTTGGGTTCAGTGTCCCTTTAAAATTGCATGCTCTATCTGAATCATGAAAGAAAAAATGTGGGTTCAGTATCCCTTTAAGGAATAAGAACCCTGACTCTACAACAATCTGCATAATAATCTGTGCAAGATCACATTTACATCAGTCTAAATTAAACTTTCATGGTTAAAAAAGGTGTAACTTTAAGATACTCAATTTATTTCTGTTATCAAATTCACTTAGTTCTGTTGGTATCTTTTGCTGAAGAGCATACCTAACTAGGTTCAGGGGCATCAATGCCCTACTGGGAGCTAGCAGGTGATTGGTGGTACTGGCTATACACAAGTTCCTCTTGCCATGGGATCACCAGATGTGTTTAGCTAGACCCATGTAGAGCATTGCTGCTCTGAAACTCACTTTAAAATGAGATTACAGATGGCGTTGGTCTTTGAGATAAATATTCCAATTGTGTAGATATCTCTACCAAATAAAGGAAAAGTGCTTGACGGGTATATTATAGCCAAATATTAGATGTGCAGTATACTAACTCCATAAAATTGTGTTGTCAGCAGAACTGGAGCAGAGTTTTGTGTGTAAGTTTCAACCAAACTAGGAGAAAATAAAAGCTCCAATAAGGGTATAGTAAGTCACTTCGTATTATATTAATTAGTAACTCACTCCATTAAAAACCAGATTCCAGCGATGTCACAGCAACAAAAGAAAACAAAGACACTATGAGGCCCATTTATTAAGCTCCGTAGGGAGCTTGAGGGCCCATGTTTCTGGCGAGTCTTCTAAAGACCGCTGCTCCATAACCCTGTTCGCCTGCTCTGAGCAGGTGGACAGGAATCGCCACAATTCAACCCAATCGAGTACGATCGGGTTGATTGACACCTACCTGTTGGCCGCGAGTCTGCAGGGGGCGGCGTTGCACCAGCAGCTCTTGTGAGCTGCTAGTGCAATGCTGAATACGGAGAGTATACTGCTCTCCGCATTCAGCGAGGTCTTGCGGACCTGATCCGCACTGTCGGATCAGGTCCGCAAGACCTTTAATAAATAGGCCTCTATGTGTCAATATAAAAGAGAACAAAGCTTAAATAGTTAGCTCAGCTCAACGCGTATCAACGTTAAAAACAAGTGTAGATTGTTGAGCAATCTACACTTGTTTTTACTTGCTCTTGAGAAAGACGTTTTTAATGTTGAAACGCGTTGAGCTGAGCTAAATATTAAAGCTTTGTTCTCTTTTATATTGACACATAGTGTCTTTGTTTTCTTATGTTGCTGTGACATCGCTGGAATCCGTTTTTTAATGGAGTGAGTTACTAATTAATATAATACGAAGTGACTTACTATACCCTTATTGGAGCTTTTATTTTCTCCTAGTTTGGTTGAGATTTACACACAGAGAAAACTCTGCTCCAATTTTGCTCCAGTTCTGCTGACAACACAGTTTTATGGAGTGAGTATACTGCACATCTAATATTTGGCTATAATATACCCGTCAAGCCCTTTTCCTTTATTTGGTAGAGATATCTACACAATTGGAATATTTATCTCAAAGACCAGCGCTATCTGTAAACCACTCAGGATACATTTGTTCAATCTTCGGGGAGAGCCTGCAAGAAGGCAGCGGTCTAATTTAAAAGCAGAGTATTGTTTCTTTGTCATGTTGTGCAAGATTTTTGTTTATAAAATCTTAACATAATCTGTACATATTTTTTAAACATATTAAAATGAGATTAGTCAACTAATTCTTTTTTCCACGCTCTATAGAGAAGCCAAAAAGCAAAAATCTGTAACCTAGGTTTTAAAATGTTGCAAATTACCTACACCAAGTAATTTATTTGCAGCAATTGCAGGTTACAAAATTTGCCTTTTGGCTCTATATTGATCGTGCAACAAGCACAACTGTACACAAAAGTAAGTTTATAGTAAGTATAAACACATAGTTATATGCAAGAAACAGGACAATAATAAAATGATTTAACCCATTATAGCATTGCTTGCACTTTTATGTCCCTTTAAAGGGACACTAATCTAAATTGTGTATCCCCTTAATGTGTTCCAAATTACTTGCTATACATACTGCAGAGTATTAAATGAATTGGGAAATAGATCCTTTGCGTTTTTTTATATTTGAAATATATGATTTTGCTCATTAAAACAATCACCTGTTGTTCTCCAGGTCATGTCCATAATAATCTGCTAAGCCTGCAAGTAAAGCAGACCTGCTTATGTTATCTATATTAGGTTTTTAAATGCTAATTATGGCTGGGGTGTTGAACGAACACAACCAGATATTTGAGATATAAAATCTCTCTCCTTTCTAACCCCCATAGGGAGATTAATCAATGTGTTTGTCTCCTATTTACATAGCGGTTCTACAGTGAAAATGATTGCTACTAATATTTTCAGTATAGGTGGGAATACTGCACACAAACATAGCTATTTCAAATAACAAAATAAAGGTAAATTAGCTGTTAGCAAACAATGAAATATACTTCCAGCAGGTAAAATTGACCACTAGAAACATATTAAAGGAGAGAAAAAGTTAGAGTGCAATGTCCCTTTAACTTACCACAGCAAATTAGATAGTATAAACCTAATCAATAGACTTGTCACTGGACCTTAAAATAATGTAAATGTTGCTACCAAAACAATCTAATCTAACAGTTTTAAAAAGTACATACATTTTGTTTGCAGGTTTTTTGCAATGCTGATATATACTTAGCATATATAGAAATTACTTTAAAGGGACAGTATACGCCCATTTTCATATAACTGCATGTAATAGACACTACTATAAAGAATAATATGCACAGATACTGATCTAAAAATCCAGTATAAAACCGTTTTAAAACTTACTTAGAAGCTTCCAGTTTAGCTCCGTTGAGAAGGTAGCTGGAACACCCACTGCAAGTGGGAAAAAGCAGACACTCCCCCTCCCTTTGCATATGAAAAGACCCGTTACACAAACAGAATCAAGCTGGAGTAGGTATACGTCGGTATTCTCCTAAAACTCTGGGGCTTGGTTAGGAGTAATATTATTTAAAAAATAAGCAAAACTAAACATTTAAAAAAAATAAAAAAAATAAAAAAAATACACTGTATGGGCTCTTTAAATGGATAATCTACAAAACATTTATTCAAAGAAAAATCTAGTGTATAATGTCCCTTTAAAGAGCGAAGGATGCATGTTTTTAGACTTATAAAAACTACGTTGTACCACAATTGATGCTATTAAGACACGCACATCATATCACAGGAAAATAAGATATAGAGTGGATTGTTCAGCTCCCATGCAGTGCTTGCAGGGTGTTCACTGTAGATAGGATTTACTAATTAAAACTTGCCTATTCTAATGACAAAACATTGTGATTATCAATGATATCAGAATACAAAATGGGACAGATCTGCATTTGCAGTCTTTTATTTACTAGGGAATGGTAAAGCCTTCACCAATATAATTAACTCCTCACCAATGCAGTAGTTCTAATTGCAGTAATTGTTAATTAGAGATGTTCAAAAATCTTTTCTTGCCACACAGAGTGAATCAGGGCAGGATTTCAAACGCCCTCAGACTGCACTGCCAGCTCTCAGCTGCCTTGCATTTCCCTTTCCAAGGGGAAAGATTCCACCTGTCTCTTCCTTGTAAGTGAGAAAGATTCAGCATCAGTTACATGAGACTACAAATAATATATAGGTTAGGGCTTCCTGAGAAGTGTTTGATATGAATAAATGTAGAAATAAAAACAAATTAAAAAAATAATGTTTTATTTTTACAATTAATAGATATATTTGCTTAGGTTTTTATACAGACTGTGATGGTACTTAAATAGATCAACGTTATCTCTTGCAAATTAAAGGAACATAAAAGTACAAAAAAAAATGCTCTTGTGTTATATGAAATCAATAGTGTAAAAATAAAATGGTCTACCCCTGTACGGAGGTATAATATAAAGTTAAAGGGACATTAAACCCAAATTTTATCTTTCATAATACAGATAGAGCATGCAATTTTAAGCAACTTTCTAATTTACTCCTATTATAAAAAAAAAAAATTGTTCTCTTGCTATCTTTATTTGAAAAAGCAGAAATGTAAGGTTAATAGCCGGCTCATTTTTGGTTCAGAACCTGGGTAGCGCTTGCTTATTGGGGGCTAAATGTAGCCACTAATCAGCAAGCGCTACCCAGGTTCTGAACCAAAAATGGGCCGGCTCCTAACCTTACATTCCTGCTTTTTCAAATAGAGATAGCAAGAGAATGAAGAAACATTGATAATAGGAGTAAATTGGGAAGTTCCTCAAAATTCCATGCTCTATGTGAATCATAAAAGAAATAAAATGTGTGTTTAGTATCCCTTTAAAGTTAGCTGCAGGGCAGCAAAGCACTACTGGGACCAAACAGAATAGATTGTCAGCTATCACTGTTATCAATGCCACAGTTCAATGTTTTGATTATACAAAACCAGCAAAAACCTCACTAGTTTTGTAGCCAGCTTTCATATTTGTGAAGTGTAGTTTTTATATAAATAAATATGACTAAGTCATTATCTAGCTATCTATATGTAGAATAAAACCAAGCTATTGACATACTGATACCTAGATGGACTGGTGATGAGGATGATGACGGGAATATATTGGGCATTCTATTGGGGGTCTGTAAAAAGAAAATGCTGCAGTGTTTGAGCATTTTATTATTGCTTTATATAACTGTTTTGAATCCTTGCAAAGGGGTTACACATAGTTCAAGTCAGCTCCAGAGAAGCAAAGTACTACTGGGACCTAGCTAAACACATATGTTCAGCAAATTACAAAAGGCTTGTGTGTGTGTATGTGTGCATGCGTGCGTGTATGTGTGTGTGTATATATGTGTGTGCATATATATATGTGTGCGTGCGTGTGTATATATGTGTGTGTATATATATATATATATATATATATATATATATATATGTGTGTGCGTGCGCGTGTCTGTGTATATATATATATATATATATATATATATATATATATATATATATATATATATATATATGTGTGTGTGTGTGTGTGTAGCGACCAATCAGAAAAATGCTTGAACAAAAATATATTTTAAATGCAGATGATTTAAAATGTAGTTATTAATCTATGATACATATAAAAAGAATGACTGCAATATCATTTAACAGAGCATTGGGACTTGCTTAAAGGGACATAAAACACATTTTTTTTCTTTTGCGATTCAGATTTTAAACAGCTTTCCAATTTGTTTATATCTAATTTGTTTTGTTCTCTTGATATCCTTTGTTAAAAAAGGATACATTGGGTAGTCTCAGGAGCTGCTAATTGGTGGCTGCATATATATGCTTCATATTATTGTCTCACCTGATATGTTCAACTAGCTCCCAGTAGTGCATTGCTGATTCTTCAACAAAGGTTACTAAAAGAATGAAGCAAATTAGATAATAGAAGTAAATTGGAAAGTTGTCTAAAATGCTTGGTTCACTAATATTTCTAAATACTCCCAAAAGACAATCATAAAAACACTGATTTTATTGTAATACATTTGCCAGATACATGATAGAATTATTATACAATTGTCCCTATCAATTCTGCTAATAAAGTGTTTTTGAAAAACAAACAAAAAAAACACTTTCAATTGTTTCTCTCCAACTTGAAATGGCCATTATAGTGTTAAAGTGAAGGTAACCTTTTTACTTACAGAACAGAGCCCTTCATTTGTTAATATTAATATAACACAATCGCTAAGTTTATTTCTCTATTACATCTTTAGTTTAAAAAATATACAGTATATCTTTATAAATCCCTGCTTTGCTTGTGACTCCTCCCAACCCCTAATTCCTGGTTTTCAATTTAGTGACGTATAGAGAGCGGTCCCACCCGCAGCTTCTAACTGCGTATGCACTATTTACAGAATTCGCTTTCATCTGCGCATGCGATAATCGGCGATGCTTTTTTCAGTATTGGAATTCCTTACTGTTACAAATATGCATGCGCGAAATGGGAGCGCGCATGGATTTCGATCAGAAGAATAATTTAACCACGCATGCGCAAATGAATCAAGGGGCGGATGACGTGGATTGACGGCCGCCTAACGGCCAGAATTTCAATTGGTTTTTAGGATAACGTGATCGACACGAAAAAAAAAACTCCCCCCAAAAAACGGGCTGAATTGGTGGATCAATTATTAATTGCTTTATAACGGGAATTATTTCATATATACACAATGATATGAAAAATTATGAATGAAAGTCATATTGATTTGGCAAACAGAATGCTATAATACATCGACAATAAGGTAACTTTACCTTCACTTTAAAATTACAAGCTCCAATCCGCAATGCAGTAATGCTATGTGTTTAAAGGGACAGTATACACCAATTTTCAAATAACTGAATGCAATAGACACTACTATAAAGAAGAATATGCAATATTATAAAATGTTCTTCTATTTATAAATGTTACTTAAAGGGACAGTCTACACCAATTTTCAAATAACTGAATGCAATAGACACTACTATAAAGAAGAATATGCAATATTATAAAATGTTCTGCTATTTATAAATGTTACTTAAAGGGACAGTCTACACTAAAATTGTTATTGTTTGAAAAGATAGATAATGCCATTGCTACCCATTCCTCAGCTTTGCACTACCAACATTGTTATATTAATATACTTTATAACATTTAAACCTCTAAATTTCTTCTTGTTTTTAAAGTGAAGGTCCATTTTGATGAATTAGTGCCCGGTTTTTAATAAACCGATTAAAAACAAGGGCACTTTAATTCATCAAAATTGATATTTCACTTGTTTTCTTCAAAAACTTACCTTTTAATTCTGAATGCCGCTCCAGCGATTCCCCCGGCCGTCGGAAGCCTCTGCAGACGTCAGAAATTATGAATCAGGCTTCCTCCAATCACAGCTTTCCCCCCGGGGGGAATCTTGGCCTGATGCAACGCTGTGATTGGAGGAAGTCGGATTTGTTGGCTTGCGACGGGCGGAGGAAGTGCTGGAGCGGCTGCCAGGATTAAAAGGTAAGTTTTTGAAAAAAACAGTGAAATGTTAATTTTGATGAATTAAAGTGCCCTTGTTTTTAATAGGTTTATTAAAAACCGGGCACAAATTCAAATGGACCTTCATTTAAGCCACTAAAGACAGCCTCTTATCACGTACTTTTTTTTTTTTTATTAGCTTTTGACAACAGGAGACTGGTAATTCATGTGGGCCATATAGATAACATTGTGTTCACGTCTGTGGAGTTATTTAAGAGTTAGTACAACACAGCACTAATTGGCTAAAATGCAAGTCAATAGATAATAAATAAAAAGTAATGCAATCAGGGGGCTGTCAGAAGATGTTTAGATACAAGGTAATCACTGAGGTAAAAAGTATATTAAAGGGACAGTCAACACCAGAATTTGTGTTGTTTAAAGAGATAGATAATCCCTTTATTTACCACTCCACAGTTTTGAATAACTAACACAGTTATGTTAATATAATTTTTTACCTCTGATTACCTTGCATCTAAGCCTCTGTAAACTGCCCCCTTATTTCAGTTCTTTTGACAGACTTGCATTTTAGCCAATCAGTGCTGGCTCCTAGATAACTCCACTTGCGTGAGCTCAATGTTATCTATATGACAAACGTGAACTAATACCCTCTAGCGGTGAAACACTGTCAAAATGCATTTAGATAAGAGGCGGCCTTCAATGTCTAAGAAATTAGCATATGAACCTACCTAGGTTTAGCTTTCAACTAAGAATACCAAAAGAACAAAGCAAAATTGGTGATAAAAATAATTTGGAAAGTTGTTTAAAATGGACGTGCCCTATTTGAATGATGAAAGTTTATTTTGGACTTGACTGTCCCTTAAATATAACTGTGTTGGTTATGCAAAACTGGGGAATGAGTACTAAAGGGATTATCTAGATTAAAAAAAAAAAATCTATTGTAGACTGTCCCTTTAAACTATCCAATGCACAAATTAGTTGCATCATTTAACATAAATTGGGGGGTTGGGTTTAAACACATAGCATCACAGCATTGTTAGTGTTAAAATGACATGTAATATTAACACTATAATGGCCCTTTAAACCGTGTGGTGATATTTTCTGTGTTCCATACAATGTCTTTTCCTAGGATCTTCAATTTGCTGTGACTAAAGATGATCTGGTTCTCATAAATTCATAGAAGCCAAAATTAATAATCGTGTTGCTCTGGTAGCCACCCTAATGTGATATTCATAAAAGTTAGCTAATTACAACAAAATGAGGCCTTTAACAGCTTTGAAGTACTTGTATGTATACACATCTATACCTATATAAACATCTTACTAGTACCTTACTAGATACTGATATTCTTAATATATATATAAAAAATAAATGACTCATTTAAAGAATTGTAATTATGAAGACCTCTATAAAACACCCATCAAGCTTATAACAAGCATTATTAAAATATCAGTCTGCCTCTCCTTACAAAGGAGAAAATAGTGAGCACACATGCAACAAGGAGGTGCGGCCATACAGTAATAAAGTTGAGCAATATTTTTTAAGTATTTATCAACAAATGAAACTATGTGACCTTATTGACTGATTCTAGGAAAAGTAATATTATTGCTCCATGAATGTGTTCTGTGAGGGCTTCCAATCTAATATAGTGTATGTGCATTATTCATGGTATTGTGTTTTGTTTTTTTGGGGGGTGTTATTTACCATAACACACACAGTCAGGGAACAAAGTTATCAGTCGGGATAGAAAATGTCACTAGTCTAGTTAATATTAAAAGGAACATAAAAGTGTAAAAAAGTGACTATTCACCATGATATTGTTATTCCTCCTATACTTGCAGCTCTTTTCACATCCATTCTCTTATTTTAACCCGCTACAAGTTAGTAAAGTTCTGCATCTTCACAATGGGCGCCGCCATCTTGGAGTTTAAAAATTCTCGCACCCTATAATAGACGCATTGCACATTCACAGATCATTTATATTGGTGCTTATTAACAAGACATTTTGTGCACAGTACACAGTGGAAGCTGTGCAATGTTGCAGTGGCTGCATTGTTCTATATTATTTATGCGTGCTGTTTTATATTTGTTATGTAACTTTTAAACTGTGTAAATTAACTGCAAAATGGTAAAGCTTCCTCTTTCTATTGTTCAAGCACAAGAGCTATCAAAAACCAGCATCATCACTGATCTGTGAAAGTGCGCTGCTTCTATCGCAGGATGCACCAATATACGTTACAAGATGGCGGCAACCAGTATAAAGTTGTAAAGCTTTACCAAATGGCTTATGCAATGGATTAAAATAAGATAATAGCTTTAAAGAGAGCTACAGGTAGAGGAGGGACCACAATAGCAGGATAAATAGTAACTATGCTACTGTATTTGTACCCAGCAGTTTAATATCCCTTTTAACCCTTGCAAAGGGATTAGATAGTTAAAGTCAATCCTAGCGTTTGTGAAACACTAGGATTGACCATTGGAACAAATAAAGGGGACTTTCATTCATGAAACATAAAATACTTCATGCAGAAAGATCCTTTATTTGTTTGAAGCGTTTGCCGCACTGAGCTGCTCAGGTAGCAGGGAAATCCTGCTTGGCGCTGTGTGGCACCGAATTTCCCGCGGGCTATTTGCTAAGAGGTGGAAACGTCACCTCTTAGCAAAATAGCGTTCTGCAGTGGGCTGCCTGAGCATTGCGGCGAACGCTTGAAACAAATAAAGGAGCTTTCAGCATGAAGCATTTTATATTTCCACAAACGCTAGGATTGACTTTCACTTTAAGGCCAGCTCCAAAGCAGAAATGCACTACTGGGATAATTGTGATTCAATAGTCTCCCCAGGACCTATTTAATGGGCACACTACTTGGTTGATTTTACTGCCCACCCGACTAAAATTTAAGCCAATGTTAAAGGGCCATGATACCCAAATGTTGAAAGACTTGAAAGTGATGCTGCATAACTGTAAAAAGCTGAAAAATATCATCTGAACATCTCTATGTAAAAAAGAAAGATATTTTACCTCAAAATGCCCTAAGTATTCACACTCCATTGTAAAGGACTTTAAGCAGCAAATCAGTAAGTCTGTTCTGGGACAGGCAAGGGAGTGAGCTTCATGCACACTCATGTTATTTCCCTATTCAGTTTAAAGGGACACTGAACCCAAACAATTTCTTTCGTGATTCAGACAGAGCATGCAATTTTAAGCAACTTTCTAATTTACTCCTATTATCAATTTTTGATAATAGGAGTAAATTAGAATGTTGCTTAAAATTGCATGCTCTGTCTGAATCACAAAAGAAAAAATTTGGGTTCATTGTCCCTTTAAGGAAGTTTACTATGAAATCTCATGAGAGTTAAGTGAAATCTCATGAGATCACAGTAAAAGAGTTCATGACCTCGGCACTGCTGATGCTGATTGGCTGCTGTTCATTTCTTCATTTTTTTTTTACCTGCAGCTGAGTATAACTTTCTACACAGAACTTACTCTGCTGAGCTGAGGAGATTGTGAGGTAAAATATCTTCCTTTTTTTACATAGAGATGCTCAGGTGATATTTTCCTGTCAGCTTTTTACAGTTATACTGCATCAGTCTCAAGTGATTTAGCATATGAGTATTATGTCCCTTTAAAGGGCCACTAAACCCAAAATCTTTCTTTCATGATTCAGATAGAGAATACAAATTTAAACAACATTACAATTTACTTCTATTATTTATTTTGCTTCATTGTTTAGATATCCTTATTTGAAGAAAAAGCAATGCACATGGTGAGCCAATCACATGAGGCTTCGATGTGCAGCAACCAATCAGCAGCTACTGAGCATATCTAGATATGCTTTTCAGCAAAGAATATCAAGAGAATAAAACAAATTAGATAATAGAAGTAAATTAGAAAGATGTTTAAAAATGCATTCTCTTTCTAAATCATGAAAGAAAAAATGTGGGTATCATGGCCCTTTAAGTTTAAATGAGCTAATATTACATTAAATCAATTTATGTTAAATGATGCAACTCATTTGTGCTTTGGATAGCTTAAAGGGACACTATACCCAAACATTTTCTTTCATGATTCAGATAGAGAATACAATTTTAAACAACATTCCAATTTACTTCTATTACCTAATTTGCTTCATTATTTAGATATACTTTAATGAAGAAATAGCAATGCACATGGTGAACCAATCACAGGAGGCATCTATGTGCAGCTACCAATCAGCAGCTTCTAAGCATATCTAGATATGCTTTTCAGCAAAGAATATCAAGAGAATGAAGCAAATTAGATAATAGAAGTAAATTAGAAAGTTGTTTATAATTTTATGCTCTTTCTAAATCATGAAAGAAAAAAATTGGGTTTCATGTCCCTTTAAGTAAGTAACATTTAGAAATAACAGAGTTTTTTTTATAATAATGCAAAGTATTACATTGCCCCCATTCAGCTACTTCATTAATACCACCTGGCTGCAGAGAACACTGTTGTTAATTATCATTATCACC
The DNA here is from genome assembly GCF_027579735.1 of Bombina bombina. NCBI lineage: Eukaryota > Metazoa > Chordata > Amphibia > Anura > Bombinatoridae > Bombina > Bombina bombina. Next base: position 189,639,656 of record NC_069506.1, on the reverse strand, counting down.
ACCATCATCATTTATATATAAAGCACCAACAGATTCTGCATATATCTGATGTACTAATGACAAGAGACGTGTATAGCCACCAATCCACACCTTTCAATTGCTGCTCCTAAGCATATCCAGGCATGCTTTCCAACAAAGGATACCAAAAAGACAAAGTACATTTGATTGAAGACCTACATTGAAATAGCTCTTCGAATTACATGCTTTATCTGAACTATTAAAGTTTAACTTTTATAACCTGTTAAAGATACTAAAAAAGGGAGTAGTGCGAGTTTAATATATGTAACATTGTCTGATAAGCTGTAACATTCTCCAATAACCAAATGTTGACATAAAAATTTTGAAACTGGTAGCAGCAACATCAATGGCTTCACAGCCTTTCATTAGCAACTCACTTAGGCCATTTTAATACAAAAATAGCATGCTCTAATTAAATAGCACATGCAATTTAAGCATTTCTGACTCTATGTGTTTAACCTGACTCTACCTATGTGTTTTAACATAATCTCAGGATCTGATAGGTGATATGCAGCTATATGTAACTGCGGCTCCCAACTGGCTTTACCAGTTGAGTCCTGCTCTGGAGCTGCAATGCTTGCAGCTCCCAAGTTGGACTTTACCTGTGAATTTAACCCTTTGCAACGTGACTTTAACCCATTACAAGGGTTAAATACAAAGCCAGATACAGTCAATATTTATAGTCAAGAATTGGACCATGTAATGTTAGCTTTAGTATGTCCCTTTATATATATTCGCAACTGAAATATACAAAACAAATCATACAGCACAAATCAACAAAAACAATATGATCGGATAAGGCAATTTGTGTGCATGCTGGGAAAAACGAAATATTAAGCACGAGGTAGAACTATGTATTAGGATAATGAAGCATGTGCATATCATGCCGGCCTCACATATGATCATGCAATGTACAGCCATCACAGGCTTCTGTTGTTTCCTTACATCCCAAGTGTGATGTATGACAAGGGAAAGCAATTCTTTCCCATCCCCCTTTCCCACCCATAGCATGGAGAGCAAGGAGCATTTCATTGGGATTTTTCATTGGGGGTGGGGAGTAGTTATGGGAATTGCAGTAATGCACACTAGATAGCACTCCTGGAAAAGTGTTACATACTGAGGCCGCAGCAGCTTTAACACTTAACCTCTACTATGCTGCTTACAAGCAGAGCCTGGCCTTACATACACTGTGTCGGTAAAAGCTTAGAGACCTGTTATCTATGGGGAAAAATAGAGAAGCTCTGTTCACACCAATATTAGACACATGGCTAAGAAAGGAAAATAACAAATAGGGTACATTACAAAAATGCCTTTACTTCCTGTATATAGGATTTGTGTGTGTGTGTATATATATATATATATATATATATATATATATATATATATATATACACACACACAATACACACACACACATATACACACACACATACATATACACACACTAGCACTGAACTAAGGGACGAATCATTTCAGGCCACTGACCATCTTCCAAAAATATTTACCCCAATGGACTTATGGGATAGATTTACCCTTTAATACTGCACTAATATCAGAAATACATAATGCAGAATTACTCCCAGTCTGCAAAAGGCAGTTTTCACATGGTCATCCTTAAAATACAATGTACTTGTACATCAACTAGTCATTTTTTATATTAGCTGAAAACACTGTAGTGAAATAAATGGTTTGCTTACAGTGCTTGGAATATATAGCACACTCCTTTTACCCAGTAAAATGCATCAAACTAAGGTGGTGAGGGGAATGTGTTTGTGTTGAGTGTATTATTTATTTTTGCATCTCTAGTGTGAAACATGACAGTTGAACAGACTATATTATGTGTCACAGGTCTTCACGGCTTGTATATAATATGCAGTTGCATAAAATTAAGATTCCAGCATTTGTGTAGCCATCCAGGGTCAATTGAGGTAAATCTCTGGGCTTGTGCAGTCACTAAATTACATGATTACTATGCATAATTTAAAGTAAATATATTTAAATATACGTACAAAAAAAATGATTAGAACATTAGCTGGGTTACCCATTTCTCTTTCCACATCTCAAATACCAGAGCAGATAATGACATTTTCTTATGTTGATACTACACATCATTTCAGATTTTGTTACCTACAGAGTATAAATACAATGAAAATGGGATAATCCCAACTATAAAAGCAAAAACTGAAATTTCAGTATCAGAAAATGATAGATAACAGATAAGCTATTGGGAGGGTCTGAAAAGATTTGGTGACTGGAATTATGGGACATGAGCAGCAGGAAGCATATGAAGCACTGTATAGGAAAAAATGCCTAAATATCTATCGTACCCTACAACCATATAGGAATAAAAATATGGAAAGGTCCATATAGAATTAGTAAAAGTAAAGATTAACTATGTTGTTAAATTATCTTAAAATGTATAGAAAATAATGTGGAAAATGTAGAGTCTAAAGTAGAACTGAAATTAAATCCTCAAATTATCGTTAAATAAATGTATATTAAATTTTGCAATAAATTTGAGCTTTGTATAGCAGAAAATGTAATACTATTAGAAAGTATTAAACTGCCCCCATTCACCCACTATATAATGCCACCTGGCTGGCAAAAAATTATGTGGAGAACACTATATATACTGCCCAAAGCAATGATGGACACAACTAAAATAGCAGAATTGCCAGGTGATTGGCCAGAAATCAAAAAGGATATAGGGAAGATGAAAATGATGCAGACATTTAAAGGATGGGGATACAATGGCATAAAAGGGGGAGGGTTGCAACAGTGGTTGTCAGGGAAGGCAGAAAAGGATGTGATGAGACAGTAGCAAGCAAGATACACAGAATGAGAGAGGGCAGCTGACGATGCTCCATTAATCCCTTTACAGCTGGAAGGGCCTACAAACCATTCAAATGGGATAAACTGTAGAGAAAAAATAATAATAAGGGGCTATAAAAAAGATACAGTTGTAGGGTAAGACAGGAAAATACATGTGTGCAAGAGCAATGAATAAAGGTGTTTCAAAGAGAAGGCTGGTTAGAATATGGATTCCTATACAGATAGGGGCAATCCCATTGCTGCCAGAAAAGATTGCTCTGCAATACACTGCAGCCTTTCTGGCAGCAAAGGGGTGAAATCAGTACTCTCTTTTGCACTACACTGCCCACTGGAACATAAACATAAAAATATTTGATTAACATGAATACCTTTAATTTATATGATGCCTACTGATAATACACAACCAAGTAAATGGTTTTACAGACAGACTCAGCATAACATGGGAAGGAAGGGCAGAAGGGGTAAATGCTAATAGTCAGTTTGGTACCCAGAAAAGGATGCTCTGATCACGCATAGAAGGGAATTGGGGATGGAACCTTATGCCTCTGGCAGGTGCAGGAAATGATTTGACTGGCATAAACAGTAGCAGGAGCCCTCTCTCTTACCTCTTCGCTTCATGCCAAGGGAAGGGCCCCCTCCAGCTGTCTCTTCTCTGGGCAGGTCCCTCTCTCAGGGACTGTCTATGCTTGCCCTGCCTGGGTGATGGCGGCGCTGCTGTCTCTTTATAAGTCTGTGTCTGTATTTTCCCCCACACCTCTCCTGAATACCCCTTGTCTGGGAGCAAATCTTCCCCTTAATACCACCTATCTTCCCAACCTCTATCGCATCTCCTGCCCTTCTGTTTTCTATTCGCCATTCGCCAGATTGTATCTTTTTTACCTCTCTGACCTAATATCCTTTATTTTTTGTCCCCACTTATTCTTGCCTCTTCCGCTGCCCTCTCTCCCCATCCACCTGCCTCACCCTTATCTCATCTGGCTGGACCAATACCTGTCTCTGTCTTTTTCTATTACTCAATATCCAAACCTCTACTGCCCCTCATCAGCAGTCTATGTTCTACCCTCTCTCGCTTCCTGTTCAGTACCTGACTGCTGTCTATTTTCCTCCAGTCTCCCTCCTTGCTTCTCTCTTATCCTTTGAGTCGGTCAGAGCTGCAGACTCTGGACCGGAGATGCAGCAGCCGCCCCACCACAGTTCATGTAGCCGGCGTTGGGGTTAGATAATCCTTCACCTCCAATCCCCATCATCCCCTCCGTGGTCAGAGTACCCAGACTCCCTACTCCTCCCACAGTTAATACATCGGGGTGCCAATAAAAAAATACCCCCAATACCAGCCCAGTGCCAGCACCTCCCCTTAACATACAACACGCCCCATATCACACAAGACATCTAGAATAGCCAACCAGGCTTTGGATCCCACCCAGAACAACTACGGAGGCGTGATTTGTTTCTTTGAGTGACATTAATAAGAACAAATAACAGGAAAGGTGTGTATGGAGTTCTAGTCCACCAATCAGCGTCCGCGTGGGGTGGGCTTAAATTTAAGGGATGATGTCATCCTGAGCGTGGTGAGGATACTTAAATGGAAGGTGTGTTTAGTAGGGGTGTGTGTACTGGCTGTGGTCATGCCCAGGTAAGTGGCATCAAAAGAATGTAAATAAAATGCCATTTGTAATTTAATATGAAATACAATTCTTTTAAATACACATAAACAGTTTTACCTACAGGTAAAAAAAAAAAATTTCTTAGATGATGTTGAAATTTATTCACAAACAGAATAGAGTCAGTTATCTTTATTGTTTCTTTTACTGTCATCTTTATCTCTACTGCTCATATTTTGCATGCTGAGTGTGTCTGTATATTATATAATAACACATTTAAAGACAGGTATTTTCCATTTTTTTCTATTTATGAATAGTGACATCAACCCAGATTCATATCATAGTATTAATGTTCCAAAAGCCATGAGATCTGTGTGTTTTTAGTACAGAGCACCCATGTTTCTTTAAAGCTGTAAATAAATTAATTACAAAGGCATTACTTTGCAGTCACTTTTACTGTCTGTTAACACTTCATTACCAGGCACAATTTATATGCAGTTGGTTTATCAGAACTTTTGCTCAGTTTCCGTGGCAACCACATATTGGTGCTGACCAGTGTTCAATTTCTCTCAAAGCCTATATTAACCTTTTCAATGCAAGAGTGATCATATTTACATATAAAATTCCCTTCTGAAACAGAGTGAGTTGTTCTTTGATAATTTTTTCTTTTTCAAACGCATGTCTAGAGTATATTACTTGACTTAAAGGGACAGTAAAGTCAAAATTAAAGTTTCATGATTCAGCAACATATAATGTTGCAAAACACTGCTGCCATAGAATACTAGAGACACGTGCACACCCCTGAGATCTTATGAGCCTACCTAGTTTTATTTTTCAATAAAAGATACAAAGAGAACAAAGAACATTTGATAACAGAAGTAAATTGGAAAGTTGTTTAAAATTGCATGCTCTATCTGAATCACGAGAGTTTAATTTTGACTTTATTGTCCCTTTTAAACTGACAGAAAATGAATACAACCACAGTTATTAGACAATTCGAGTAGTGTGACACCTTAAAGGGACACTGAACCCCAAAAAAATTGTTTTGTAATTCAGAAAGAGCATGCGATATTAAGCAACTTTCTAATTTACTCCTATTATCAATTTTTCTTTGTTCTCTTGCTATCTTTATTTGAAAAATAAGGCATTTATGCTTTTTTTGGGTTCAGTACTCTGGACAGCAATTTTTTATTGGTGGATGAATTTATCCACCAATCAGCAAGGAGAACCCAGGTTGTTCACCAAAAATGGGCCGGCATCTAAACTTACATTCTTGCATTTTAAATAAAGATACCAAGAGAATGAAGACAATTTGATAATAGGAGTAAATTAGAAAGTTGCTTAAAATTTCATGCTCAATCTGAATCATGAAAGAACATTTTTGGGTACAGTGTCCCTTTAATAATGTTCATATTTTTGTTTTGTGTTTAATAATGTATTCTTTTTATATTGTCTTCAGTTATTTTTGTCTTTAGCTTTTTTTTCTACTAAATGTAGAACCTATGCTTTTGTCATTTATTATTTATTTATTTTTACAGATATCATGATGAAAACTGAAGCTGTTGATTATCACGGTAGAGGTTCCCAAACATGTACTCTAACATTTTTACATCTAGTTCATGACCTTTTAAATTATTCTTCATATATCTGAATAGAAAAGCTTCAATGGGCTCCTAAAAATGGAAATCTGTCTCCAAATTACATTATATGTATATACATTTATCTTCTATGTTATATTTATTATTGTTATTATTATTTTTAACACAATTGTGTCATCATCATAATTTTTTAACTACATATTTACTTTTTAACCCCAAATTAGTTAGATCGTACACTGAACATCAGTGTTTACTAAAATAATATAAATGCTTTAACAAATTGGTTGTACAGTAGTGAAAATGTCACATATTAGAGACATATTTGTATATTGTGGTGGTAAATCAGTGTCTTCTCTGTACAACTGAGCAACCTTAGCAGTTTTTAAAAGCATTTTATAAACCAGTAAGATGGAACTTGTTAGGCTGACTTCCGGTGGACGGCGCGCAAGGCGTGGAGAGTGCGCTCAGCAGCTTCAGTGAGAGGAGCTTGCATCAAAGATCCATATCGCCCAAAAAAGGAATACTCCTATTTCGGGGAATTGATTACCCTGGTTGGGGAGGAACATACGGAGGGCGGAAGTGTACAGACAGCCAGACGATGGTCGGATGGCGCTGGCCCAGACACACAGGGCAAAAACTGCGCAGCTAAGCTCGGACATAGTGCGGTGAGAAAACTATGTCCAAGGACAAGTGCAGCCAATTGATTGAACGCAGCAGCAGTCAAGAGTGGAATCCCCACACATAGACCGGCAAAAAAATCTTCATAATCCCGCCGCTTTCTCTACCTTACGTGGAGCCCAGCATCAGGGGTGAGGTGTCGCGACTGGAGCTGGGTTGAGAAAGTTGTCGGTGAAGGGGTCCGGAGCATTACTCAGTGGCAGCACCGCCTAAATTCACAAGGAAACCGTAAGTATCAAAACGCTTTAAAACTAAAGTGAAATTTGCCAAGACTGGAGCCGTGATGGTTATACATTTGTGCCCTAGAAAGAGTGTGTGTCTGTGGTGAATAGAGTGTTGTTGTTTTTTTTTGTTTCCTGGAATACCTGCTACTTCAAACTTTAGAGGCTGGATGCAAACAAGTGGAACATAAAATATTATAAAAGAAAAGGCGGTATGGTCTAACCTATAACCTATAATTGGGCAAGAGCATAACCGTTGTACTTAATTGTTGGACACAGCAAAGTTGAAGGTACTCTGTGGAATTGTAATATAAATGCAGCAACAGTTATGTACCTGATAACTACTTGCACATCACCCTGAAATCATTTGGGATTAAAGTACTCAGGGGCTGATAAAACTTCACTATACCCCTAAGATTAATAGAGACCGGTGACTTTTAGCACTATAAGGATTTAAAGAGAACGTTTAAAAAAAAAAAAAAAAAAAGAGAGAGGCAAAAGTGAAAGGAGGAATATAAAAAAAGAAAAAAGATAAGGGGACACAAAAAACTGCAGTCCAACACACTTGGATAATGTAATAATAATGTGTGTAGCAGTACTTGTCTAAATATCAAGTCAATATTTTCTGTCTTATTAATCCTTCACAAAGTCTGGATATTAGAAAGGACTTTTATAGTGTATTATTTGCAAAGCACTGTATTTTGGGGAAGCACATAGGAATTTAAGTGTGTATAATATTGTATCTATTTGTGGATCCAGTACACAGGGCTCTCTCTCTCATACTGGGTAGGCAATAGTCGCTGCACGTCCTACAAATAGTATTTCTAAATTATCTCACTGTTTAAATATGCCAAGTATAATTATTTGTGGTTATAGGTATTAAGTTTGTTAATGAGTCAGTATAAGTCATGTGTCTACACTATATAGGGCTCTCAAATTTCATATATAGTGTTATTTTGGGTATAGGCTTAAAGGTTTGAAGGTGTATTAGGACATAGAACAGAAAAGATTTATGAGCACGAGGTGCTCTGGACGCCAATAAATTACAACGCGTCCCAAACAGGCGCAAGAGAGTACTTACATTACAGATCAGACAACTGTTTACTAACTGTCTACTAACTGCTTACGATACCATTAGAATCCTTCAGGGTAGTACACTGTCGTAAGCAATACGTTTTAGATATAGAATATTAAGGAAAGTTAATTGTTTTGTTGCTTATTGTCCTGTTTACAACTGAATTTTGACTATCTGACATGGTCAAATAGACAGAATCATAGCCCTCAGAGTCTATGGAAAAATATGACGAGTGTTAAGAAATCCCCGGCCATGCCCCTGAGAAAAAAAACAAAAAAAACTACTGCAAGATACTAGTATAGAGGTAAATACGTTTAGCCTGGCTAAGTCACAGGATATACAACTTACTATAAATCAACTTGCAGATTTAATACTACCACAGTTTGAGATACTTAAGAAAGAAATAATAGATCTTTCACAAGAAGTCAGACAATTTTCTACTAGAATCACTGAAGTTGAAACAAGAGTGTCAGATTTAGAAGATAGAACTACTATACAAGAGGTCAACACACTGAAACATGAGGATACAATTAAAGCATTACAACTTAAAATTCAAGATTTAGAGGACAGATCTAGACGTAGTAACATACGTATAGTAGGGCTACTGGAGAGTAAAAAACCTAATATCATTTGGGGCAAATACTTTACCTGCTTTACTGGGGATGCAAATGACTACAAATTCTATTCAAGTAGAAAGGTCCCATAGGATAGGAATCACGAAGGAATATGCAGATGGGAATACACGTCCACGTATGGTGTTAATCAAGTACCTCAACTTCCAAGATAAGGTTAATATAATGCGACAGTATAGGAAGGTCCAAACACTCACAATAGATACTAAACAAATATACATATTTCAGGACTTTTCCACTGCTAAGAGGAAAGCAATGGCACCTTTCTGCACAGGGCTAATTAAAGCAGGTTTAAAAGCTAGCACGATATACCCAGCTAAAGTAACAGTACTGGGTATGGAAGGCACCACTGTTTTAAATACTGTGGCAGAAGCCAAAGCTTTTGTGTAGATAATAATATAGAACTCTGAGAGGGCAAAATTCATGAGACGGTGGACACAAAGTTTAAACACAAAATGATTAGGGTAATGGGTATACAGTCAAGCACACCTTATACAAGGTATGGGATTTTTCTTTCTTTGTGGTATGTGTGCGTTTTTTTATTTTTTTTTTATTTTTTTTTTTATTTTTTTTCTTCCTCTCTCTCGCCCCCTCTCTTTCAAGTACCTAAGGAAAAAGGGGGAAGGGTAGGGAAAAGGGGAAATAGTCTAATGAGCACTTCCCTGAACGTTGTGTCGTGGAATATGGGAGGGATCACCTCCCCCATCAAACGTAAAAATATCTTTAAAATGCTTAAACACAAACCTGATATCATCTTACTACAAGAGCTACATCTAAAGAGCTCGGAGCTAGACAAGTTAAAGATAAACTGGATTTCTGAAATTATTGTGACCCCATGTAATAAAAGAAAGCGAAGGGTAGTGGTACTTTTTAGTAAAAATATGGAGTATAATGTTATTTTTAAAGAATTATATTTGAAGGGGAGATATATTATTTTACAAATAAAGATAGATAATATAATCAGGACAATTTGTAATATATATGGGCGGAACGGATTTGAGGAAGATTTTTGAACAGCAATTTAGCAGAAACTTATACCATATTTGGGACAGAATCTAATTATGGCAGGGGATATGAATTTTACCTTACGTCCGGAGCTGGATAGATTTAGAGCAAAACATAGGCAGGTATATCCGAGAGAATCCAAATTCTTTAGGGAATACCTTAAGACGCTTAAAGATATCTGGCGATTACAACATCCAGATGAGCAGGCATATAATTGTGAATCCAAGGCACATAATAATTTTTCAAGAATAAACATGTTTCTGCTAGATGACCAATTATTAAAACTAGATATAGTATCAAGTATCGCTGAAATTATTATATCAGATCACGCGATAATCAGCCTTAAAATCACTCTTAGTAACAGGGAGAAGTGCATTAGTGCAAGTGTAATACATTTCGGTTCCCCAGCTATATGAGTAACAATACAAGGTTCTCGAATTGGCTCAATAATAAATGGAAAGAGTATTACCTGCTAAACAAAGAACATGCAAATAAAATTGAAACTCTGTGGGAGACAGGTAAGGCAGTTTTAAGAGGGGAAATTAAAGCTTATATGGTTAAAATGAAATGTAAGAACAAAGCCAGAGAGATTCAGCTGGCTAATCCGCTCAGAAACTCATACAAAAGATACTTAAGCAACCCCAATACCGTTACATGGGCAAAGTACATACAATTCAAAACAGATAGGGAGAACTTTTTGCGGGAAAACTGGGCAAGAGAAGATCTGAAAGAAAGAGCAGTATATCAAGGGCATCAAGGAATTTCAGCCAAACATTTGGCTAGGATAGTGAAATTTCGTAAGAAAAATAATGCAATATCACTAATCAAGGAGAATGATATAATATACACTAAAGCATAAGATATTAGAGAATTATTTTTTAAATACTATCAAAAATTATATTCTAGTGATAATATAAATAAATATGAGAGAGCAGTTTTGGAAAGAACTGATAGTACCACAAATATCACAAGAAACACTCCAACAGATCAATGCCCAAATCACAGTAGTAGAAATCAAAAAAGCAATAAAGAAAACCAAATCCAATAAAGCTTCGGGTCCGGAGTTTTATAAAATAACATCTGATTCAGTCGAAGAAACTCTAGTGAAGCTTTTTAACAACTATTACATTAAAAATGTTATCACGTCATCATACTTCTCTGACTCTATAATCACACTAATTCATAAAAAAGGCAAAAGCCCAGAACAAATGTCTGCATATCACCCAATCTCCCTGTTAAATCAAGATTATAAAATACTGATGTCTATATTAGCTGAAAGGGTTAAGAGAGTAATTGGCAGGCTGATTCACACAGACCAGTCTGGTTTTATACCGGGCAGAAATCCAGCTCGTAATATGCGCAGGGTGTTAACGATGATTATTTTTCTCAGCTTGACCATAAAAATGGGAGAAGATCTTGTAACAATAAATTAATGGATATGGCCATACTGACAGTAGATGCAGAAAAAGCATTCAACTCAATTATATGGGATCACCTATTTACTACACTTGAAAAATTGGGTTTCTCAGGCAATCTGGTCAACCTGATTAAATTAATATATAATACGCCCAAATCGCAATTATTAGTGAACGGTGAATTGTCCAATTTTTTAACCCTTCAAAGGGGTACTAGACAGGGCTGCCCACTATCCCCATCACTGTTCGACATAGCATTGGAGCACCTAGCAATACGCATAAGAAAAGACCTGAAATCGATCATGGTAGGTAGGCAGGAGGTTCTGATCTCATTATATGCGGATGACATCTTATTATTCCTACAAGATACATCTTCTAGTATCCCTGCCTTTTTGAAGATTATAGACAGATATATCCAATTCTCAGGCTACAAAATAAACTCAAATAAATCAGAGTTGTTATGGATAGTCCAAACAAGGGAAAGTTTGAATTACTGTTTCAAGGAAGCACAATTTTTAAATTATTTAGGGATTAAAATAGGAAAGAACCCCAAAGACTGGTATCAGCTTAACTTTAAGGATAATTTTGATAACATTCAGAATATTCGGAATAAATGGAATTTATATTATCTATCTCTATCTGCTCGTGTGATGGTGATGAAAAATATCCTTTTTCCAAAATTGTTATTCCTATTGCAAAATCTCCCGTTATTGATTTTAAGAAAAGATACAGAACGATATAATAGAGCCTGCTCACATTTTATATGGGGGAAAAAGAGGGCGCGTATTTCATTAGAAAAATTGTCTCAAAGCAGTATGGTGGTTTAGCTTTCCCTAATATTAAAAATTATAACTACGCAGCTCTGGTGAAATTGGGAATAGATTGGTTATCGGAAGCGGACCACGTTACCTATTATAAACTCGAGACAGAATTTGCAACCCCCTTTGATCTAAAAGCTATACTCCATTGTCCATATAGGATACTACCAAGTAATATTAGCAGAATGTTGACGTTAACCAACATAGTACAAGCATGGCAGAAGTATTGCCAGATATTAGGATTAGAATATCAAATTTCAAATCACCTATGACCGGATGCGTCGACTTTTCACCAGGTTTACATAATAAAACTTTTCGTGAATGGCACGCAAAGGGGTTAAGAGATTTTCAGCAGTTTAGAAGTGGAGAAAATGCTACAATTAGCTCATTTGAATATCTTATGGGCAAGTTTGATTTACCTCAGCAGAATTTTTATGCATACTTACAAGTGCGACATTATATTCAGGTACAAATATGGTTATGAATGGGGGCAAAAACCGATAGATTCCGGTTTAAAATTATATAAGGCAGGGTTTCATTCAATTTCATTCTGGTATCAAATCTTGATGGAAAGGACCGGACAACATCATATCAATAAAGTTAGAGAACGTTTCTTGAATTATTTTAATTTCTTACAGGCTGAGAATATTGTACAGAGTATAAAAAATGTTCAGGAGGCTACTAATCTGATTAGCTGGAGAGAGGCCCAACTAAAACTAATCAATAATTTCTATTTGACACTAGAGAGAATAAGTATTTGGGCTACTTCGGATCATGCAAATTGTTATAAATATAATAAAATAAGGGCAAATCTGTTACACTGTTTATGGGATTGTCCTAAAATACAGCAATATTGGGCAAAGATTCAGTTCTGGCTGAACAAATTCCTTACAGTTAAAATCGCCCTAGAACCTGTACAGATATTCTTCTTAGAACAGGAAAAATCCCAGGGAGATAGACTCCTAATAAACATGGCTATTCTAGCCGCACGTAATTTAATTTTGAAGTAATGGAAACGAAAGACGGCCTCTAGCCTAGCAGAATTCATAAACATAATCAAATTACAGATTATTCTAGAACGTCAGGACCTGAAAATTAAATCGGAAAAGCAATATATTATATTTTTCTACAAATGGAAAAACTATATTTGTTCTTGGCCCCTGCCTGCCCAACGGCAATTTGTAGAACCAATTATATTTGCTGTACCCTTCATTAACTTAGTTATAGATGACTTTTACCCATGAACTGGTTAAGTAAGGGTGACTGTGAAAGCTGCCTAATATAAAGGGCAGGGGGAGAGAAACAATTATTGGTTTATTTTTATTTTCCTTTTTTTTTTTTTTTTTGTCTCTCTTTCTTTTCTCTTTTTTTTGTTTTGTTATTTTTGTGCTCCGTTAATTTAAATGTTGATGTTCTGACAAACAGATGGTAGTAATTTAAAACGGATGATGATAGACACAACATGTATTATTGATTACCAGGAACACCTCCGCCTATATATAACAAACATATTCTAGACAGAATGAAGTCATACCTGATGATGTTTGATACAATAAGTTTGATTTTGATGAAGCATTACTGTCTACATATGATACGTATAGTTAGGCGGAAACAATTTAAAATAGATAATGACTGAAATAGGAGGATGTATATGTTAGTATGAATTTTGTTGTCTTCATAATATAAGCATACTGAGATGGAGATGAGTCAAATCAGATAGTGACTGATACACCATGATGTTTATGTTATTACGAATACTGCTGTCTTTACTAGGATTAACAGATTTAGACGCAATTAATTCAAATCAGAATATGATTGATTCAATACATTTAATGGGTTATCATAAATATTGTTAGCTTTTATGTTATGTATTTTTAGATTGTACTGATCTAAATCAGATAACGACTGATATATTATGATTTATATATTATTATGTGGATGTATCTGTATGAGATGGATTGTTTCAAATTCATCGTATGATCTATGCCATTCCTTTTCTAGGCATTATATGTATGCTTTTTGTTTTGTTTTGAAACGCAAATAAAAATGAGATTTAAAAAAAAAAAAAAGATGGAAATTGTTTTTAACAAAAACAAACTTTGGAAAATTAATATGAATTACATTCTTATCCATAAAGCCCTTTTAGAAAGATGTTGGATCTTGTAAAACCTGCAAAGATGGGTGCAGAAGGAAATAATAATTTTACAGTTGTCATCCAAGTTATATAGCAGATAATATACAAATTATATTAAAATAGTCAGTCTAGTCAAAATTAAACTTTTATGATTCAGATAGGGCATACAATTTTAAACAACTTTCCAATTTACTTTTATCATCAAATTTGCTTTGTTCTTGTGGTATTATTTGTTAAAAGCTAAACATATGTAGGCTCATATGCTAATTTCTAAGTCCTTAAAGGCTGCCTCTTATCTCAGTGCATTTTTACAGTTTTTCACAGCTAGACAGTGCTAGTTCATTTGTGCCCTATAGATAACATTGTGCTGACTCCCTTGGCATTATTTATGAGTCAGCACTGATTGGCTAAAATGTGTGTCTGTCAAAAGCACTGAGATAAGGGGGCAGTCTGCAAAAGCTTACATAGAAGGTAATCGCAGAGGTAAAAAGTATATTAATATAACAGTGTTGGTTATGCAAAACTGGCGAATGGGTAATAAAGGGATTATCTATCTTTTTAAACAATATAAAATATGGAGTAGATTGTCCCTTTTAACAAACACCAAAATCAATTGTAAATTCAAATGCATCAACATTTTGTAAATAGGAATCCCAGCTCATTAACATTTGCCAAATAACAACTCCTGGAGTAAAATATTTTACCTGTTACAACTAAAATTTTATTTTATGTAAAAGGACTTAAATGAACATGAAACTCAAATTTAAACTTTCATTATTCAGAAAGTATGCAATTAAAAAATAAATAAAAACACTTTCCAATTTACTTCCATTATCGAATTGTATAGTCTTTCGGCTAGATTGTCGGCGAGTTTTGTCGGTAAAGCCATGTGGTGCTAACGAGCCTTTATTTTTCAGCGCTCACTTAAAACAACGCTGGTATTACGATTTTTCTGAATCTAAGTCTAACCCTAAACCTAACCCCCCTAATTTAAATATAATTTAAATAAATCTAAATTAAATTACTAATATTAATTAAATTATTCCTATTTAAAACTAAATGCTTACCTATAAAATAAACCCTAATATAGCTACAAAATAACTAATAGTTACATTGTAGCTATTTTAGGATTTATTTTTATTTTACAGGCAACTTTGTATTTATTTTAACTAGGTACAATAGTTATTAAATAGTTATTAACTATTTAATAACTACCTAGCTAAAATAAATACAAATATACCTGTAAAATAAACCCTAACCTATGTTACAATTACACCTAACACTACACTATCATTAAATGAATTACCTAAACTACCTACAATTAAATACAAAAAAAAACAAAACACTAAATTACTGAAAATAAAAAAGAAATTACAAATCTTTAAACTAATTACACCTAATCTAATCCCCCTAATAAAATAATACCTGTAAAAAAAGAAATACAATACCACCCCCAACATTACAACCCACCACCCAACCCTACT
Source organism: Bombina bombina (assembly GCF_027579735.1). Classification (NCBI taxonomy): domain Eukaryota; kingdom Metazoa; phylum Chordata; class Amphibia; order Anura; family Bombinatoridae; genus Bombina; species Bombina bombina. The sequence goes on along the minus strand of NC_069506.1, from coordinate 189,624,145 downwards.
CTAAAATCCACCCAAACCCCCTTAAAAAAAACCTAACAATAACCCCCTGAAGATCACCCTACCTTGAGCCGTCTTCACCCAGCCGGGTACAAGTGGTCCTCCAGAGCGGCACAATTCTTCTTCCGATCGGGGCAGAAGTCTTCATCCATGCGGCATCTTCATCCATGCGGATTCTATCAGCCAATCGGAATTAAGGTAGGAAAAATCAGCCAATAGGATTGAGCTTGCATTCTATTGGCTGTTCCAATCAGCCAATAGAATGCGCGCTCAATCCTATTGGCTGATTGGATCAGCCAATTGGATTGAACTTCAATCCGATTGGCTGATTGCATCAGCCAATAGGATTTTTCCTATCAGCCAATTGGAATTCAAGGGACGCCATCTTGGATGACGTCACTTAAAGGAACCTTCATTCGTCGTCGGCCGTGGACAGAAGAGGATGCTCCGTGTAGGATGTCTTCAAGATGGACCCGCTCCGCTCCGGAAAGGATGAAGATAGAAGATGCCGCATGGATGAGGACTTCTGCCGTCTGGAGGACCTCTTCTGCCCCAATCGGATGAAGACTTCTGCCCCTCTGGAGGACCACTTGTGCCCGGCTGGGTGAAGACGGCTCAAGGTAGGGTGATCTTCAGGGGGTTAGTGTTAGGTTTTTTTAAGGGGGGTTTGGGTGGGTTTTAGAGTAGGGTTGGGTGGTGGGTTGTAATGTTGGGGGGGTGGTATTGTATTTCTTTTTTTTACAGGCAAAAGAGCTGATTACTTTGGGGCAATGCCCTGCAAAAGGCCCTTTTAAGGGCTATTTGGTATAGGGTAGGGAATTTTTTTAAAATTTTTTTATTTTATTAGGGGGATTAGATTAGGTGTAATTAGTTTAAAAATGTGTAATTTCTTTTTTATTTTCAGTAATTTAGTGTGTAACTTAGGTTAGGGTTTATTTTACAGGTATATTTGTATTTATTTTAGCTAGGTAGTTATTAAATAGTTAATAACTATTTAATAACTATTGTACCTAGTTAAAATAAATACAAAGTTGCCTGTAAAATAAAAATAAATCCTAAAATAGCTACAATGTAACTATTAGTTATATTGTAGCTATATTAGGGTTTATTTTATAGGTAAGTATTTCGTTTTAAATAGGAATAATTTAGTTAATATTAGTAATTTAGTTTAGATTTATTTAAATTATATTTAAATTAGGAGGGGTTAGGTTAAGGGTTAGACTTGGGTTTAGGGGTTAATACATTTAATATATTAGTGGCGATGTGGGTGGCAGATTAGGGGTTAATAAATGTAGGTAGGTGTCGGCGATGTTAGGGAAGGCAGATTAGGGGTTAATAAAATTTAACTAGTGTTTGCGAGGCGGGAGTGCGGTGGTTTAGGGGTTAATACATTTATTAAAGTGGCAGCGATGTCCGGTCGGCAGATTAGGGGTTAATTTTATTATAGTGTTTGCGAGGCGGGAGTGCGGCGGTTTAGGGGTTAATACATTTATTAAAGTGGCGGCGATGTCCGGTCGGCAGATTAGGGGTTAAAATTTTTTATTATAGTGTTTGTGATGTGGGGGGGGGCCTCGGTTTAGGGGTTTATAGGTAGTTTATGGGTGTTAGTGTACTTTGTAGCACTTTAGAGAGCTTTATGTTCTGGCGTTAGACCATAAAACTGTTAACTACTGACTTTTAAATGCGGTAGGAGTCTTGACAGGAGAGGGTCTACCGCTCACTTCTTCCAAGACTCGTAATACCTGCGTAAGGCAAATCCCATTGAAAAGATAGGATACGCAATTGACGTAAGGGGATTTGCGGTAGCCTCGAGTCGCGGAAGAAAAGTGAGCGGTACACCTGTACCTGTCAGACTCGTAATACCAGCGGGCGTTAAAAAGCAGCGTTGGAACCTCTCAACGCTGCTTTTTAAGGCTAACGCAGAACTCATAATCTAACCGTTTATTTGCACACTTTCTGAGACACTAACTCCTAATAAGCATGTAGAAGAGTTCACAGTATATACATATGTCTGTGACTGTCTGATAGCTGTCACATGAAACAGGGGCAGTGAAATGAAAATAGACTTTGACATTTATGAGAACAAATCTATTGTTGTGATTGCATTGTCTCTTTGTTATGCATTTGTTGATAATGCATTGCTACTGTATTTAATTTTCCTTTAACTTACAGTAACATTAACTATATTTCAAATAGTGATTTAGTTTAAGAAAAATTCCATGCCCTCTATTTCACATTCTCACACTAACAGCTAGATTACAAGTTATGCGCGCTATAGGGAAATGAAAGAAACGCAACAAAAGTTGCGTTATTTAACCCTCTATAGCGCAGCCATTACAAGTTTTCAAACAGCCGACTTGTGCGTGCGTATGGTGGTTTTAAGCTCCATACCGCACACAATTCAAGTGCTGTTTTGACGTGCTCGTGCACGCTTTTCCTATAGACATCAATGGGAAGAGCGGGTTAGAAAAAAAACCTAACACCTGCGATCGCGGAATGAAAACTCTGTAACGCAGCCCCATTGATGTCTGTGGGGAAAAATAAAGTTCTGTTTAAACCTAACACCCTAACATAAACCCCGAGTCTAAATACCCCTAATCTGCTGCCCCCGACATCGCCGACACCTAAATAAAGCAATTAACCCATAATCAGCCTCCTCCAACATCGCCGCCACTATACTAAAGTTATTAATCCCTATTCCCCTGCACCCCAACATCACCCACACTATAATAAATCAACCCCTATTCCGCTCCTCGACATCTCCGCAACTCAATAAAGCTATTAACCCCTAAACCTCTGGCCTCCCACATCACTACCAGTAAATAAATCTATTAACCCCTAAACCGCCAGCCCCCCACATCGCAATAACCTAAATTAAACTATATATTAACCCCTAACCCCCCCTAACTTTAACATAATTAAAATAGAGCTAAATTAAACTTACAATTATTAACTAAATAATTCCTATTTAAAACTAAATAATTAACTGTGAAATAAAACCTAAGCTAGCTACAATATAACTAATAGTTATATTGTAGCTAGCTTAGGTTTTATTTTTATTTCACATGTAAATTTGTATTTATTTTAACTAGGTAGACTAGTTAGTAAATAGTTATTAACTATTTACTAACTACCTAGTTAAAATAAATACAAACTTACCTGTGAAATAAAACCTAAGCTGCCCTACACTAAAACCTAACATTACAAAAAATAATAAACACTAAAATTACTAAAAATAAAAAACCTACCATTACAAAAAATAACAAACAAAATTATCCAAAACAATAAAAATTATTCCTATTCTAATACATTTTTTAAAAAACAAAAAAAACACCCAAAAATAAAAAAGTCTAATCTAGAATTAACTACCAAGGGCCCTTAAAAGGGCCTTTTTATAGGACATTGCCCTAAAGTTAACAGCTCTTTTGCTACAAAACAAAACAACCACACCCTAACAGTATACAAACCACCACCCCCCCAAACCCACAAAATAAAAATAAAGTAAAGCCTAATCTACCCATTGCCCTGAAAAGGGCATTTGTATGGGCATTGCCCTTAAAAGGGCATTTGGCTCTTTTTTTTTTCCTGCCCTTAAAAGGGCATTCAGCTCTTTTATGAAATGCCCAAGCCCTTATCTAAAAATAAAAACCCACCCCAAAACGAAAAAAATACATTACACAAAAAAAACAAGTTATCAATTAATAATAAAAATGATTACTATTCTAATACCCATTTTAAAAAAAAGCCACCCCAAAATAAAAAATCTAATCTAGAATAAACTACCAATAGTCCTTAAAAGTAATAAACAGGGGATGATTCTGTAATATGAATAATATCCGAGGGAAAACAATTGTCTTAAGTAACATGACCCTAGCAGATAAAGACAGACGGCTAGATTTGGAGTTTGGCGTTAGCCGTGAAAACCAGCGTTAGAGGCTCCTAACGCTGGTTTTAGGCTACCGCCGGTATTTGGAGTCACTCAAAATAGGGTCTAACGCTCACTTTTCAGTCGCGACTTTTCCATACCGCAGATCCCCTTACGTAAATTGCGTATCCTATCTTTTCAATGGGATTTTTCTAACTCCGGTATTTAGAGTCGTGGCTGAAGTGAGCGTTAGACATCTAACGACAAAACTCCATCCGCAGGAAAAAAGTCAGTAGTTAAGAGCTTTCTGGGCTAACGCCGGTTTCTAAAACTCTTAACTACTGTACTCTAAAGTACACTAACACCCATAAACTACCTATGTACCCCTAAACCGAGGTCCCCCCACATCGCCAACACTCGATTAAATTTTTTTAACCCCCTAATCTGCCGACCGCCACCTACGTTATCCTTATGTACCCCTAATCTGCTCCCCCTAACACCGCCGACCCCTGTATTATATTTATTAACCCCTAATCTGCCCCCCTCAACGTCGCCTCCATCTGCCTACACTTATTAACCCCTAATCTACCGACCGCAAAGCGCCGCCAACAAAGTTATCCTTATGTACCCCTAATCTGCTGCCCCTAACACCGCCGACCCCTATATTTATTAACCCCTAATCTGCCCCCCACAACGTCGCCTCCACCTGCCTACACTTATTAACCCCTAATCTGCTGAGCGGACCTGAGCGCTACTATAATAAAGTTATTAACCCCTAATCCGCATCACTAACCTTATAATAAATAGTATTAACCCCTAATCTGCCCTCCCTAACATCGCCGACACCTAACTTCAATTATTAACCCCTAATCTGCCGACCGGAGCTCACCGCTACTCTAATAAATGTATTAACCCCTAAAGCTAAGTCTAACCCTAACACCCCCCTAAATTAAATATAATTTACATCTAACGAAATCAGCTGTTCCGATCAGCCAATAGAATGCAAGCTCAATCTGATTGGCTGATTGGATCAGCCAATCGGATTGAACTTGATTCTGATTGGCTGATTCAATCAGCCAATCAGAATATTCCTACCTTAATTCCGATTGGCTGATAGAATCCTATCAGCCAATCGGAATTCGAAGGACGCCATCTTGGATGACGTCCCTTAAAGGAACCGTCATTCTGCAGTTGGACGTCGCCAGAAGAAGATGGGTCCGCGGTGGAGGTCTTCAGGATGGAGCCGGTCGTCATCGGATGAAGATAGAAGATGCCGCTTGGATCAAGATGGTTGCCGGTCCGGATCGCCTCTTCTTCCCGGATAGGATGAAGACTTTGGAGCCTCTTCTGGACCTCTTCAGCCACCGGATGATGGATCGCCAACCCCCGCTTGGGTTGGATGAAGATTTTGGAGCCAGGACGGATCGGTGATACCTGGTGAGGTGAAGACAAGGTAGGATGATCTTCAGGGGCTTAGTGTTAGGTTTATTTAAGGGGGGTTTGGGTTAGATTAGGGGTATGTGGGTGGTGGGTTGTAATGTTGGGGGGGGGGGTATTGTATGTTTTTTTTTACAGGCAAAAGAGCTGAACTTCTTGGGGCATGCCCCGCAAAGGGCCCTGTTCAGGGCTGGTAACGTAAAAGAGCTTTTAACTTTATTAATTTAGAATAGGGTAGGGCATTTTTTATTTTGGGGGGCTTTGTTGTTTTATTAGGGGGCTTAGAGTAGGTGTAATTAGTTTAAAATTGTTGTAATATTTTTCTTATGTTTGTAAATATTTTTTTATTTTTTGTAACTTAGTTCTTTTTTATTTTTGTACTTTAGCTAGTTTATTTAATTGTATTTATTTGTAGGAATTGTATTTAATTAATTTATTGATAGTGTAGTGTTAGGTTAATTGTAGGTAGTTTATTTAATTAATTTATTGATAGTGTAGTGTTAGGTTTAATTGTAACTTAGGTTAGTATTTATTTTACAGGTAATTTTGTAATTATTTTAACTATTTTAGCTATTAAATAGTTCTTAACTATTTAATAGCTATTGTACCTGGTTAAAATAAATACAAAGTTACCTGTAAAATAAATATTAATCCTAAAATAGCTACAATGTAATTATAATTTATATTGTAGCTATATTAGGGTTTATTTTACAGGTAAGTATTTATCTTTAAATAGGAATAATTTACTTAATAAGAGTTAATTAATTTCGTTAGATGTAAATTATATTTAACTTAGGGGGGTGTTAGTGTTAGACTTAGCTTTAGGGGTTAATCCATTTATTAGAATAGCGGTGAGCTCCGGTCGTCAGATTAGGGGTTAATAATTGAAGTTAGGTGTCGGCGATGTTAGGGAGGGCAGATTAGGGTTTAATACTATTTATTATAGGGTTAGTGAGGCGGATTAGGGGTTAATAACTTTATTATAGTAGCGCTCAGGTCCGCTTGGCAGATTAGGGGTTAATAAGTGTAGGTAGCTGGCGGCGACGTTGTGGGGGGCAGATTAGGGGTTAATAAATATAATATAGTGGTCGGCGGTGTTAGGGGCAGTAGATTAGGGGTACATAAGGATAATGTAAGTAGCGGCGGCACTTTGCGGTCGGCAGATTAGGGGTTAATAAGTGTAGGCAGGTGGAGGCGACGTTGAGGGGGGCAGATTAGGGGTTAATAAATATAATACAGGGGTCGGCGGTGTTAGGGGCAGCAGATTAGGGGTACATAGGGATAATGTAAGTAGCGGCGGTTTACGGAGCGGCAGATTAGGGGTTAAAAATAAAATGCAGGTGTCAGCAATAGCGGGGGCGGCAGATTAGGGGTTAATAAGTGTAAGGTTAGGGGCATTTAGACTCGGGGTACATGTTAGAGTGTTAGGTGCAGACGTAGGAAGTGTTTCCCCATAGCAAACAATGGGGCTGCGTTAAGAGCTGAACGCGGCTTTTTTGCAGGTGTTTTTTCAGCTCAAACAGCCCCATTGTTTCTTATGGGAGAATCGTGCACGAGCACGTTTTTGAGGCTGGCCGCTTGCGTAAGCAACTCTGGTATTGAGAGTTGAAGCTGTGTTAAAAATGCTCTACGCTCCTTTTTTGGAGCCTAACGCAGCCTTTATGTGGACTCTCAATACCAGAGTTATTTTTATGGTGCGGCCAGAAAAAAGCCGGCGTTAGTTTTTCGGGTTGTTACCGACAAAACTCCAAATCTAGCCGAGATATAATAACTGCCATCTCTTTATCTCGTTTGACATTTTTCCAAATAGCTCTTCGTAGTTGAGATTATACCATTCATTGGGGTTTCTACTAATTTTATATTTATTTTTCATAATTACATTCTGCGGTTTTATGAATCCACAAAATCTGAGATTATGTAAACATTTATTCTATATCACGAAGATTTACTGAAGCAATTGAGTAAGTGTAGAGTGTGAGGAATGCTCTTCTTAGTATCACTTAAATATAGTATAAGATCATCTGCATATAGCGACAATATTATTTTTTGTTTTCCTAATGCAATTTCTGATAACTCCTGCCTGAGCCAAATTGCAAGTGGCTCTAAAGAAATATTAAAAAGTAGAGGAGATAAAGGGCAGCCTTGACGCGTACCTTTTTTGTAATGTAATATATTGAGAAAGGTTCCCATTAACTAGTAATTGTGATCTGGGGTTTTTATATATTATGTGAAGAAAATTAGATATATTACCAGAAAAAACGAAATTTGCTAGGGCCAAAAAAAGGTTATCCCAGATGATCGAATCAAAGGCCTTTTCCATATCTAATGTCAGTAATGCCAAATCTTTCCTAGGCCGAACATTTTGCTTACTTTTGTTTTAATAAGTATCTATGGTCAACAGCGCTTTTCTAATGTTGCGGACTACATTTCTTCCTGGCATAAACCCCGTTTGGTCAAGATGTATAATAGATCCTACTACTTTCTTAAGCCTATCGGCTACGATAGACATCAACAGTTTATAATCATTGAGGAGCGAAATCGGGCGATAAGCCCCTATGTCCTATTGGCTGTTCAAATCAGCCAATAGGATGAGAGCTTCTGAAATTCTATTGGCTGATTTGAACAGCCAATAGAATTTCAGAAGCTCTCATCCTATTGGCTGTTTTGAACAGCCAATAGGATTTCAGTAGCTATCATCCTATTGGCTGACTCGAATTTCCAAAATCAAATCGGCCAATAGGAATGCAAGGGACACTATCTTGAATCGCGTACCTTGCATTAAAGATTCGGTGTACGGTGGCGACTGTATGAAGAGGATGCTCTGCGCCGGATGTCTTCAGGATGGACCCACTCCGCGCCGCTGGGATGAAGATAGAAGATGCCGTCTGGATGAAGACTTCTCGCCGCCTGGATGAGGACTTCACCGCCTGGATGAAGATAGAAGAGGCCGCTTGGATGAAGACTTCTCGCTGCCTGGATAAGGAATTCGCCGCCTGGATGAAGGTCGTTCAAGCAGGAAACTGTAAGTGGATCTTCGGGGGTTAGTGATAGGTGTTTTTTTTGTTTAGGGTTTGGACTATTCCTAAACAAGCTAAACGCCCTTTTCAGGGCATTGGGTAGCTTAGGTTTTTGTTAGTTAGTTTTTTATTTTGGGGGGTTGGTTGGGTGGTGGGTTTTACTGTTGGGGGGGGGTCTTTGTATTTTTTTTTTTTTTTCAAGGTAAAAGAGCTGTTTAACTTAGGGCAATGCCCTACAAAAGGCCCTTTTAAGGGCTATTGGTAGTTTTATTGTAGGATAGGTTTTTTTTTATTTTTATTTTTTATTTTTATTTTGATAGGGCTATTAGATTTAGGTGTAATTTTAATTTTGATAATTTTGTTTATTTTTCGTAATTTAGTGTTTGTTATTTCTTGTGTCTTTTTTTTTTTTAGTTTTTGTAATTTTTATAGTAGTGTTAAGATTTTTTTAATGTGTATTTTAGTTTAATTTTAGATTAATAGTTATATTATTTTAATTGTTAGTTTAAACTTAGTTTTTTTAATTTTACAGGTAAGTTTTAATTTAAGATAGGGAAATTGTAATTTTAATATAAAGTTAGGGGGGTGTTTAGTTTTAGGGGTTACTAGTTTAAATTTATTACGATTTGGGGGGCTTTCAGTTTAGGGGGTTAATAGATTTATTATAGTGGCGGCGGTGTAAGGCTTAATATCTTTAGTATAGTGGGGGCGATGTGGGCGGACAGCAGATTGGGGTTAATAATATTTAAATAGTGTTTGCGATGTGGGAGGCTGGCAGTTTAGGGGTTAATAACTTTAGTATAGTGGTGGCGATGTCGGGGAGCAGCGGAATAAGGGTTAATAATTTAATAGTGGCAGCGATGTCGGGAGCAGCAGATTAGGGGTTAATAACTTTTTAATATAGTGTTTGCGATGCGGGAGGGCCTCGGTTTAGGGGTTAATAGATAGTTTATGGGTGTTTAGTGTAATTTGTGACAGTTTAGTTTATGAGTTTTATGTAACAGTTTTGCAGCGTAAAAAAATCATAACTACTGCTTTTAGATTGCGAAATGGATCTTGTCGGTAGCAAGCTTTTTAGCCTCACCACAAAACTTGTAATGGCTGCGCTATGGAAGTCCCATGAAAAATTGTCATTCTTACGTGTGCTGGACTGACGTTGCGTTACAGGCTTAAAGGCTTGCAGTACAGCTATACCGACAAGACTTGTCATGGCTGCGGTCCTGTTTTAACGATGAAATTACCATTTTTTTTTCAGCGTTAAAACACAAACGCAAAACTCGTAATCTAGGTGTAAGTTTGCAGTGGATTTTTAGATATACACTACCATGGTCACAATTAATATGTCTTGTACTGGCTCTGAACACAGTTCCAAATAACATTGGGGCACAATAGAGTTACTTGTGGCTGTACAAATGTAAGTTTTCCTTGACGTCTGATAACATGTTTGTGCTTCATAATAATTGTTTAGAACATTCTTTTAATTGAGCAATTGGAGCTTTAGGAGTTCCATATCATCTGTCTAAAAAACATGAGAACAATTTACTGAAGATTAGTAAATTCTAAAACTAATTTGTGTATAATGCACTTTAATTGAAAAAAATATATATTGAAATAATTGCAATAAATATTATTTTTATTTGTGGAAATTAATTCTATAAAATAATACTGTGGGTCAACACGTGGTGCATCCTGAGACGTTAGTCTGGCATTAAAAATAAAAATAATCACCCACATAAAAATCGTACGGCAAAGGAATAATGGTGTGTTCAGGCAGTGTGGGGATGCTGTTAGCTGTGCATCTTGGCTGGAGTCACCAGAAGGATGGCTATGCAAACTCCGACAGATGGAACTCCAACTACTAAAGAAGGGTCAACCTCAAGACGTTGGGTTCCATGTTAAGAGTACAGGGTTTCCTCTTTGAGATTTAAAGGGATATGAAACCAAAAAATGTATTTTGCGATTTCAGACAGAGCATACCATTTTAAGAAAAGTTTCCAATTTACTTCTATTATCAAATTTGCTTAATTCCCATGATATTATATATATATATATATATATATATATATATATATATATATATATATATATATATATATATAATATTTTTGAAGAGATACCCAGGTAGGTGTCTGGAGCACTACATGGCAGGATATAGTGCTGCCATCTAGTGCTTTTGCAAATGAATAAGATTCTTGCACAACTGCTGCCATATAGTGCTCTAAAAATGGTCCGGCTCTTAAAGCTTACATCCCTGATTTTTAACAGGAGATCAAAGAAAAATTAAGAGCAGAAGTCAATTAGAAAGCTCTTTAAAATTGCATGCTTAATCTGAATCCTGAAAGAAAAACATTGAGTTTCCTATCCCTTTAACATATGTGCACAGCCATGCTTCATCAAAAAGAATACTCCAAAACAAATCTGTGGAGGAACATGTTGACAAATCAAAGAATGGTCGCTTACTACACAAGCAATGGTCATTTTACAGTGTGACACTGATGCACAAGTTTACAGATACTAACCTAAAAGGTTATGCCAGGCTTCTTACTTCTTACACTGCTGTTGAAAAGCAGAAAGGACTTGCAGTTGAGGTGAGCATGGAAATGAAACTGACATTTGCTTTTTCCAGTCTTCCTTGGCTTAAAGGGATAGTCAAGTCCAAAAAAACCTTTCATGATTGAAATAGGGAATGTAATTTTAAACAACTTTCCATTTTACTTTTATCACCAATTTTGATTTGTTCTCTTGGTATTCTTAGTTGAAAGCTAAACCTTGGAGGTTCATATGCTAATTTCCTAGACCTTGAAGACTGCCTCTAATCTGAATGCATTTTGACCACTAGAGGGCATTAGTTCATGTGTTTCATATAGATAACATTGAGCTCATACATGTGAAGTTACCCTGGAGTGAGCACTGATTGGCTAAAATGCAAGTCTGTCAAAACAACTGAAACAAGGGGGCAGTTTGCAGAGGCTTAGATACAAGGTAATTACAGCAGTAAACTGTATTTCTATAACAGTGTTGGTTATGCAAAACTGGGGATTGGGTAATAAAGGGATTAGCTTTCTTTTTAAACAACAAAAATTCTGGTGTCGACTGTCCCTTTAAAGGACAAGACAGAGATCCTTCTGAAATTCTTATTCAAATTTCATCCAAACGTCGGTTCTCTGTTGCTGACTGAGAAGACAAAATATTTTGGTCAGGCTTGTGTTGCACCTTTGGAGATCACACCTTTTACTAGAGACTATGATCAGCTTGCCCTTATTTCTTGCCAGTGGGTCAGTGACTCTCACAGCAATAATGGGAATATGGGTTCAAATGACTTTAGTCTTTTCATTTGGCATCTTGTCAATTAGTACTCATGACTTGGCGTGGATGGCTGTCGTGTGAAATGGTTATGATGTGTATGGACATACCTCTGCAACTGAGCTCAGTGCCACGTGAACCACAGAAACTGGACATCTATTTTGCTTTCCACCCAGAAGATGTTCCGGCCCCTTGGACAGACATTCACAAAAGTCAGGATAAGGTCACAGAAGAATTTGCCCTTTTTTTCCCCCAGTGTCTTTATTCTTTTTTTTTTTTTTTCCACTTTTCAAGATCCACTTATCACCAGCTTGTGAATGTGGCTTTATCTGTTGCTTCTGCCTGTTGTGATAGCAATGTAAAGTTCCTGTGTTAAAAAAATATAATCTGATTCCAGTGTCGCTTGCTCTTCTAACCGAGTTAGCCCTTAATTTACAATATTGACCACTATACAGTAAGGGTCTTCCAGTTTTAGGTTTTATTCCACTTTGGAAATCTGACCACCGTGGATAAAGGAACTGGATAGATCTGCACTCTGGCTTTTGATTGTATTAATTTTATTTGTTCAAGATCAATACTTTTGGAAGAGCAGTATAGCTGTATTATGTTAATGCATAATTGCAAGCAATATTCCACAGGACAACGTTATTTGTATTTTCTAGCTTTGAATGAACTTGCACTTTTTTCAGTTTAGGTTATACATTTATGTAATGTGTTAATATATTCATTTCTTTATACAGTGCCTTTTAATAATATTGGCACCCTTGGTAAATATGAGCAAAGAAGGCTGTGAAAATAAAAATAAAAAATACACAAAAATATTCTGTTCTCATGGATATCAAACAATTGCATACACAACACAGGTTTATCAGAAATATGTATGCAGTTTTAAGAGACTTTACAATGTACTTCTATTGTCAAATTTTGCATATACACACTTTTTGATGCACTAGCTCCTACTGAGCATGTGCACAAGTTCATAGGGTATATGTATTCTAGTCTGTGATTGAGTGATGGCTGTCACATGATACAGGGGGACGGCAAATGGGGGGAAAGATAAATTTATCAGAAAAAAAATCTACTGCTTATTTGAAATACAGAGTAAGTATTAATGCATTGTGTATATATTATGCACTTGTTAATTGTGCATTTCTACTGTATTTAGTGGTCCTTTAAATGTGTGGCACAATTATTGGCACCCCTATGAATTCACATGATAAAAATATATTTGAAGTATATTTCCATTGAGGTGGTTTTTTTTGTTTTGTTTTTTTTAGTACACCTGGATGACTAGGAACAAGAAATTGTTCAACTATGGCTTCCTATTTCACAAAGGTATAAATATGAGGTAACACATAGGCCAAATTCCCTTAGTCATTCATCACAATGGGTAAGACCAAGGACTATAGCTGTGATGTGTGGCAAAAGGTTGTTGAGCTTCACAAAATGGGAAGTGGCTATAAGAAAATAGCAAAAGCATTGAAAATGCCAATTTCCACCATCAGAGCAATAATTGAGAAGTTCCAGTCAACTGCAAATGTTATGAATCAACCTGGAAGAGGACTTGTGTTTATATTGTCTCAACACACTGTGAAGAGGGTTGTTCGATTGGTCAAAATATCTCCAAGGATCACAGCTGGAGAATTTCGTCTTGGGGTCTCAAAGTCTCCAAAACTACAATCTGACGTCGCCTACATCACCACAAATTGTTTGGAAGGGTTTCAAGAAACAAGCCTCTACTCCTCATCCAAAAACAAACTCAAGCATCTTCTATGGTCAGATGAAACCAAATAAGACCTTTTTGTCAAACACCAGAGGTGGGTTTGGCCCACACAGAAAGGTAGCCTTATTAAAAAGTACCTCATGCCCACGGTTAAATATAGTGGTGGCTCTTTAATGTTTTGGCGCTGTTTTTCTACCAGAGGACCTGGACATTTTGTTAGGATACAGCATTCACATGTGGAGCACTATATGACGGAAGTATATATATATATATATATATTGTTTATATATTTACAAGAGCACTAGATGGCAACAGTGATTGCTGCAATGTAGTTCTCCAGATACATGCACACAACCTACCTAGGTATTATCTTCAACATTCAAGCAAAACAAATTTTGATAATATTTTTTTTTTTATTTAAAAGTGAGAAAAATCTCCATGAATAGTCAATGGAGATTTAATCCTAAAAAAACAGATACATTGTACTTTTTCTATCACTGTAAATTAAGCCTCACATTTAACCATGCTGTAAAAATTGTAAAATATCCTTGAGGGCTAGTAAATTCTATTAAGTTTCCTTACCATACAATGCATGGAATAAATGAAGGCTTTTCTACCTTTCAGCAAAATAGAAATTTCAATCTCAAAAAGACTTGTTCTTCACTCTGTTCTTCTCAGCCTCAATGTTGAGACCAACTGTCTTAATGTAGAATTGGTATTTGAAGAAGCAAAAAATCTCCTGAAGACACTTCTGCTTTGTATTTTATTATTTTCCTTAGTAACTCATCTTTGCTTAAGCTACCATTCTAGACAACCAGAATCCAGTTTGATGTTTCATTAATTTACATTTTACAATGGAAGCCACTTTTTTGTTTCTGAGATTGGACAGAAATGTATTGGGAACTGTAATCTTTAAAGGAATTATATCTGAACAGGTTTACTTTGCTACCATGACCATATCTTAAAAATCTCAGCAGAATCAACTACACGATTGTGCCAGTTTCCATTTAGACTTCCGCCAGCCCCAGAAAAAAAAGACAAGAGATTAGACATCAAAAATGTTGCTTCCCCCCAACAAATATCTTATGTTGCTTGGAGACTCATGGCACTTTTCTCAAATGACATACTTATAGTCACAGCTTCTTACTAATTATCTCAGGAACTCAAACTAGAAATAATAACTGGGACAAACAAACAATTGCAATTACTTTCTTGAGAGATTTCATCTTGTATCTAATGACTTAAATTTGTCTCAGGATTTATAACTCCAGAACTGGACAGAAGCTGTGAAGACTCCAGGGGCTGAAAAAATCCTGGAAAACAATCAGATACCAATGACATGAAAGTTGAGCAACTTATTTTTAACTGACCAATTACATTAAAGGACTAGTAAATACACTAGATTTGCACAGTCAACAAATGCACAATAACAGGACAATGCAATAGCGTTTAGTCTGAATTTCAAGTGAGTAGTAGATTTTTTCAGGCAAATTTCAAAGTTAAATGTCTTTTTTCCACTCCATCTGTATCATGTGACAGCCATCAGCCAATCACAAAGCTGGTGACTCAAAACATGTAAATGTAAAAAGACTGTGCACATTTTGTTAATGGAAGTTAATTGGAAGTTGTTTAATCCCTGACGGCTAGATTTAGAGTTTTGTCGGTAAGGACCCGCGTAGCTAACGCTGGCTTTTTTCTGGCCGCACCATAAAAATAACTCTGGTATTGAGAGTCCACATAAAGGCATATTTAACGCAGCTTCAACTCTCGATACCAGAGTTGCTTACGGACACGGCCATCTTGGATGACGTCCCTTAAAGGAACCGTCATTCTTCAGTTGGACGTCGCCGGATGAAGATGGGTCCGCGGTGGAGGTTTTCAGGATGGAGCCGGTCCTCATTGGATGAAGATAGAAGATGCCGCTTGGAAGATGATGGTTGCCGGTCCGGATCTACTCTTCTTCCCGGATAGGATGAAGACTTTGGAGCCTCTTCTGGACCTCTTCAGCCACCGGATGATGGATCGCCAGCCCCCGCTTGGGTTGGATGAAGATTTTGGAGCCAGGACCGATCGGTGATACCCGGTGAGGTGAAGACAAGGTAGGATGATCTTCAGGGGCTTAGTGTTAGGTTTATTTAAGGGGGGTTTGGGTTAGATTAGGGGTATGTGGGTGGTGGGTTGTAATGTTGGGGGGGGGTATTGTATGGTTTTTTTTTTACAGGCAAAAGAGCTGAACTTCTTGGGGCATGCCCCGCAAAGGGCCCTGTTCAGGGCTGGTAAGGTAAAAGAGCTTTGAACTTTAGTAATTTAGAATAGGGTAGGGCATTTTTTATTTTGGGGGTCTTTGTTATTTTATTAGGGGGCTTAGAGTAGGTGTAATTAGTTTAAAATTGTTGTAATATTTTTCTTATGTTTGTAAATATTTTTTTATTTTTTGTAACTTAGTTCTTTTTTATTTTTTGTTCTTTAGTTAGTTTATTTCATTGTAGTTATTTGTAGGTATTGTATTTAGTTAATGTATTGATAGTGTAGTGTTAGGTTTAATTGTAGGTAATTGTAGGTATTTTATTTAATTAATTTAATGATAGTATAGTGTTAGGTTTAATTGTAACTTAGGTTAGGATTTATTTTACAGGTAATTTTGTAATTATTTTAACTATTTTAGCTATTAAATAGTTCTTAACTATTTAATAGCTATTGTACCTGGTTAAAATAAATACAAAGTTACCTGTAAAATAAATATTAATCCTAAAATAGCTATAATATAATTATAATTTATATTGTAGCTATATTAGGATTTATTTTACAGGTAAGTATTTAGCTTTAAATAGGAATAATTTATTTAATAAGAGTTAATTAATTTCGTTAGATGTAAATTATATTTAAGTTAGGGGGGTGTTAGTGTTAGGGTTAGACTTAGCTTTAGGGGTTAATACATTTATTAGAATAGCGGTGAGCTCCGGTCGGCAGATTAGGGGTTAATAATTGAAGTTAGGTGTCGGCGATGTTAGGGAGGGCAGATTAGTGGTTAATACTATTTATTATAGGGTTAGTGAGGCGGATTAGGGGTTAATAACTTTATTATAGTAGCGGTGCGGTCCGCTCGGCAGATTAGGGGTTAATAAGTGTAGGCAGGTGGAGGCGACGTTGAGGGGGGCAGATTAGGGGTTAATAAATATAATATAGGGGTCGGCGGTGTTAGGGGCAGCAGATTAGGGGTACATAAGGATAACTTAAGTAGCGGCGCTTTGCGGTCGGCAGATTAGGGGTTAATTATTGTAGGTAGCTTGCTGCGACGTTGTGGGGGGCAGGTTAGGGGTTAATAAATATAATATAGGGGTCGGCGGTGTTAGGGGCAGCAGATTAGGGGTACATAAGGATAACGTAGGTGGCGGTCGGCAGATTAGGGGTTAAAAAAATTTAATCGAGTGGCGGCGATGTGGGGGGGCCTCGGTTTAGGGGTACATAGGTAATTTATGGGTGTTAGTGTACTTTAGAGTACAGTAGTTAAGAGCTTTATGAACCGGCGTTAGCCCAGAAAGCTCTTAACTACTGACTTTTTTCTGCGGCTGGAGTTTTGTCGTTAGAATTCTAACGCTCACTTCAGACACGACTCTAAATACCGGAGTTAGAAATCTGCGGGGGATCTGCGGTATGGAAAAGTCGCGGCTGAAAAGTGAGCGTTAGACCCTTTTTTGAGTGACTCCAAATACCGGAGGTAGCCTAAAACCAGCGTTAGGAGCCTCTAACGCTGGTTTTCACGGCTACCGCCAAACTCCAAATCTAGGCCTGAGTGACCAGACCATGTTTTAATTTTCTTACCGTTAGGGACCAGGGCTGTTTTTACATTTCTGCGGTGTTTGTGTTAAGCTGTAATTTTTTTTTTACTCATTTACTGTGCCCACACTTATTTTATACCGTTTCTCTCTCTCTCGCCGTTAAATGGACTTTCTAAAGATACCATTATTTTCATCATATCTTATAATTTACTAAATAAAATATGATGAAAAAAACACTTTTTCTAATTTTGACCCCCAAAATCTGTTACACATCTACAACCACCAAAAAACAGCAATGCTAAATAGTTTCTAAAAACCATTTTTTTATTTTTCAAAATTAACGATAGTTACATTGTAACACTGATATCTGTCAGGAATCCCTGAATAGCCCTTCACGTGTGTGTGTGTGTGTGTGTGTATATATATATATATATATATATATATATATATATATATATATATTAGACAACCCAAAGTATTGATCTTGTCTGCCAGTTCCCATTTTGCCATAATTTTTGGAGTCTTTTTTTTTTTATATATATATATATTTGATCAAAATATATTTTTTTCCATAGTGTAGCTGCCCCCCCTCATTTTTCTACCCCCTATCACCTCCCAGATCACTTTTCAAATTATCTCCCTCCTTCCCATGCACTAGACTCCTTTCCGTAGTGTAGCGGTCCCGCTTCCTCCAGTGATTGACTGTCCACATACCTCCCTGCTATCCCACCCACAGCACCAACGATCGGCACCAACGCTGGCCGATGCAGAGAGGGCCACAGAGTGGCCCTCTCTGCATCGGTTGCTTAGAAAATGGTATTGCACCATGCCTCAACATTGATGCATCGCTGCAATACCCTGAAAGCGCCTGAAAGAGATCACAATCACTTCCAGCGATTGAAACCCCAGAGGACATGCCAAGCACGTCCTTGGTTGTTAACGACCATTTTTTGTAGGACGTGCCTGGCATGTCCTCGATCGTTAAGTGGTTAAAATTGCATGCTCTATCTGAATCATATAAGTTTAATTTTGACTTGAGTGTCCCTTTTAAACTATGTTTTAAATAGTTTAATTGAACTACACCTTTTATGTTTATGGCAGATATTCATGAACAAGAGTCACTCCCTTCACCAATTCATTGTGATGCCTAATCTTTGATTTGCTTGATATTGAGGTAAAATGTAGGATGATGCACATGAGGTTTGTTGTTGTGGTTAGTCCCTGCCTTTGGCTGTTTTTTTTTTTGTTTGTTTTGTTTTGTTTTTTTCAAAAAAAAATTATTATTTGTATTTTTTTTTAATTTTTTTTTTTTTTTAAGCAGAAATATTGCCATAAATTTCTCAAGAATTATAACTTGCCTGGTTTTCAAGATTATGCTTTCAGGTGGAAATTATTTATTGTGTATACCATTAAAATGCTAACTTGACTCTTAGGGCTAGATTTATGAAGCAGTGGATGCTGCTTATTCCCCACGACCCTTTTGGCTTGCCGGAAATGTAAGTTAAAGGGCCATGATACCCAAATGTAGAAACACTTGAAAGTGATGCAGCATAGCTGTAAAAATCTGACTAGAAAATATCACCTGAACACCTCTATGTAAAAATTAAAGATATTTTACCTCAAAATGTCCTAAGTATTCAAACCCCATTGCAAAGGACTTTAAGCAGCAAATCAGTATGTCTGTCCTGGGACAGGCAAGGGAGTGAGCTTCGTGCACACTCATGTTATTTTCCTATTCAGTTTAAGGAAGTTTACTATGAAATCTCATGAGATCACAGTAAAAGAGTTCATGACCTCAGCACTGCTGATGCTGATTGGCTGCAGTTCATTTTCTTCATTTTTTTTTTTTTACCTGCAGCTGGGCAGTAACTGAAAGATAACTTTTTACACAGAACTTGCTGAGGAAATTGTGAGGTAAAATATCTTCCTTTTTTACATAGAGATGCTCAGGTGATATTTTCCTGTCGGCTTTTTACAGTTATAATGCATCAGTTTCAAGTGAATTAGCATATGAGTATTATGTCCCTTTAAGATGCAACGGTCTTAAGACCGCCGCTCCTTAACTCGTCCACCTCTGAGGTGGTGGACAGTAATCATCCCGATCAGATATGATCGGGATTATTGACACCCCTGCTAGCGGCCGATTGTCTGCGACTGCGCAGGGGCGGCATTGCACTAGAAATGCTTGTGCAATGTTAAATGCCGACAGCGTACTAATGTATTAAAAACAAATATTTTAGAATAATTTGGTATGCAGTGGATGAGTATTGACTGCTGATGACTTTATTTTGGTTAATGCAGACTACCCTTAAAGGGACAGTCTACACCAGAATTTGTATTGTTTTTAAAGATAGTTCATCCCTTATTTTCCCTAGTTTTGCATAACTAGCACAGCTATATTAAAATACTTTTTACCTCTGTGCTTACCTTGTATCTAAGCCTCTGCAAACTGCCCCCTTATTTCAGTTCTTTTGACAGACTTGCATTTTAGTCAATCAGTGCTGATTCCTAGGTAACTCCACGTGCGTGAGCACAGTGTTATCTATATGACACACATGAACTTACACCCTCTAGTGGTGAAAAACTGTCAAAATGCATTCAGATAAGAGGCGGCCTTTAAAGCGTAAGAAATTTGCATATAAACCTTCTAGGTTTAGCTTTCTACTAAGAATGCCAAGAGAACAAAGCAAAATTGGTGATAAAAAATGTTTGGAAAGTTGTTTAAAATTATATGCCCTATCTGAATTATGAAAGTTGGTTTTTGGACTAGACTGTCCTTTTAAGACTGGGCTTCACAAACCATGAGAACTAGGAAGCCTTTGCACATTTTTAATATTTTTTTTTTTTATGCTTAAAGGGACACTGTACCCAAATTTTTTCTTTCGTGATTCAGATTGAGCATGACATTTTAAGCATCTTTCTAATTTACTCCTTTTATCAATTTTTCTTCATTCTCTTGGTATCTTTATTTGAAATGCAAGAATGTAAGTTTAGATGCCGGCCCATTTTTGTTGAACAACCTGGGTTGTCATTGCTGATTGGTGGATACATTCATTCACCAATAAAAAAAAGTTGCTGTCCAGAGTACTGAACCCAAAACAAGCTTAGATGCTTTCTTTTTCAAATAAAGATAGCAAGAGAACAAAGAAACATTGATAATAGGAGTAAGTTAGAAAGTTGCTTAAAATTGCATGCTCTTTCTGAATTACAAAAGAAACATTTTGGGTACAGCGTCCCTTTAAGTAAATATGCTGTACAGAATGAACTCAGACATGTACACAAACAAAGAAATCATTATAGAAAACAAGGATAGACCTTCAGATGTCAGTCGAATGCCGAAGACCTTCTCATGGTTCAGTCCACTTCTGATCCTCTTTGGTGATTCAATTCCGCAACTGCTATTCTATATAAGTTGAACAAAATGGGCAAAGGTGAGTCAGTCTCGATGCCCTACTTTTTTATACAGATGCGTAGCTTCGGCAAACTTGTATTATACCCATCATGAGTCCATTGAATGAGATTAAAGCTTGTCAATTTTTATAACATTAATTAACTTTTGTTTCCTTGTTTTTGTTATTTACAGATATATTAACCCCTTAAGGACCAAGGCCATTTTTCAATTTCTTTCCCTTAAAGACCAGGGCTATTTTTACATTTCTGCTGTGTTTGTGTTTAGCTGTAATTTTCCTCTTACTCATTTACTGTATCCACACATTATATACCGTTTTTCTCGCCACTAAATGGACTTTCTAAAGATACCATTATTTTCATCATATCTTATAATTTATTATTAAAAAAAATTATAAAATATGAGGAAAAAATGGAAAAAAAACACACTTTTTCTAACTTTGACCCCCAAAATCTGTTACACATCTACAACCACCAAAAAACAACCATGCTAAATAGTTTCTAAATTTTGTCCTGAGTTTAGAAATACCCAATGTTTTAGCTTTTTTTGCAAGTTATAGGGCAATAAATACAAGTAGCACTTTGCTATTTCAAAACCACTTCTTTTCAAAATGAGCGCTAGTTACATTGGAACCCTGATATCTGTCAGGAATACCTGAATATCCCTTAACATGTATATATTTTTTTTTAGAAGACATTCCAAAGTATTGATCTAGGCCCATTTTGGTATATTTCATGCCACCATTTCACCGCCAAATGCGATCAAATAAAAAAAATTGTTACATTTTTCACAATTTTTTTCACAAACTTTAGGTTTCTCAGAGAAATTATTTACAAACAACTTGTGCAACTATGGCATAAATGGTTGTAAATGCTTCTCTGGGATCCCCTTTGTTCAGAAATAGCAGACTTATATGGCTTTGGTGTTGCTTTTTGGTAATTAGAAGGCTGCTAAATGCCACTGCACACCACACGTGTTTTATGCCCAGCAGTGAAGGGGTTAATTAGGGAGCATGTAGGGAGCTTGTAGAGTTAATTTTAGCTTTAGTGTAGTGTAGTAGACAACCCAAAGTATTGATCTAGGCCCATTTTGGTATATTTAATGCCACCATTTCACCGCCAAATGCGATCAAATTTTAAAAAACTTACATTTTTTCGCAATTTTAGGTTTCTCACTGAAATTATTTTCAAACAGCTTGTGCAATTATGGCACAAATGGTTGTAAATGCTTCTCTGGGATCCCCTTTGTTCAGAAATAGCAGACATATATGGTTTTGGCGATGCTTTTTGGTAATTAGAAGGCTTCTAAATGCCGCTGCACATCACACATGTATTATGTCTAGCAGTGAAGGGGTTAATTAGGGATCTTGTAGGGAACTTGCAGGGTTAATGTTAGCTTTAGTGTAGAGATCAGCCTTCCACCTAACACATCAGACCCCCTGATCCCTCCCAAACAGCTCTCTTCCCTCCCCCACCCCACAATTGTCCCCGCCATCTTAAGTACTGGCAGAAAGTCTGCCAGTACTAAAATAAAAGGTATCTTTTTTTTTTTTTTTATTATTATTATTTTTTTATAGCATATTTACATATGCTGCTGTGTAGGATCCCCCTTAGCCCCAAACCTCCCTGATCCCCCCCCCCCAACAGCTCTCTAACCCTCCCCCTCTACATTTTTGGGAGCCATCTTGGGTACTGGCAGCTGTCTGCCAGTACCCAGTTTACAAAAAAAGATATATTTTTTATTTTTTTCCCCCCACTTTTCTGTAGTGTAGCTCCCCCCCCAAGACTAAACCCCCACCCCCTCCCAGATCACTTAGATTATATATATTAACTTTTATATACCCCCTCTCTCCCTCTAAATATAAACAAAATCTGTTCCATAGTGTAATGGTTCCCACCCGCTCCCTCCTCGTGCACGCGCCCGCCCGCCTCCCCCGTGCACGCGCGCGTGTCCATGCGCGCCCCCAGCGAGCTCGCCCACCGCTGCATTACGTAATGCACCGATGGCCGCCCACCCGCCTCCCACGTCGGCTCCCACCCACCAACGATTGCGGGCCATCGATGTCCGGTGCAGAGAGGGCCACAGAGTGGCTCTCTCTGCATCGGATGGGGTAAAATGTTATTGCAGTGATGCCTCGATATCGAGGCATCACCGCAATAACCGGAAAGCGGCTGGAAGCGATCAGGATCGCTTCCAGCCGCTTTCAACCCCAACGTCGTACAGGGTACGTCGCTGGTCTTTAAAGACCAGGTTGTGTGTGACGTACCCTGTACGACGCATGTCGTTAAGGGGTTAATAACATTTGAACCACAAAGAAAAAATTTACTTTCTTAGTTAATGTAATAAAACTATACTGGTTCCTGAGGAAGAAAATTATAAGAGAGGGAAATGAGAGAAAGAATAGTAAGAAGAGGGGAGGTAGGGGGTGGGAGGGGTAGAAGTCTCAATGTATGCATTTTCTGTAGTGTATTACGTACTGTGAGATAGGTGACCATTCCAAATCTCCACCACTTCCTGAAATGTATCCAAATGCCCTGTCTTTATAAAATGGTATCTTTCTAACTGTAATAGTTCTGAAACCTGGACTTGCCAGTCTCCCGGTGTGGGGATTGTGTTAGATTTCCACAATCTAGGAATACGTTTTTTGGCACTATTGAGCATAATCAATAATAGTATAAATGTCGGTTTATGATGAATTTTGGATATTGCAAGGAACAGGATAAATTGTGGGCTGGAACCAACATCCACCCCCCGTAATTTCTGATATAATCTTAGTGATTTCGTTCCAAAAAGAGCTCAAGAGTGGGCATGTCCACCAGATGTGTAACATAGAGCCAGCATGAGAACATCCCCTCCATCACTTATTACTAATCATCGAATTGGATCTATGTAGACGCTCTGGGGTGAGGTACCATCTACTGAGAAACTTAAAATGGACCTCCGGCATAGCCGCTGAAGAAGAGGCAGCCCTAGCTAGCCTAAATGATTGTAACCATTGTTTGTAGTGTAAATCCTCACCTAATTCCCTGATCCATGCCCATGTATAGGAAGGTACCAATGATTCACTAGGTAGTAGTAGGAGTTTGTATAATTTTGAAATTAAATGACTAGGGATCGCAACACTGACACATAGGAGCTCAAACAGTGTGAGATCTCTGTTCATTTTGGTTTTGTGTTTATGTTTTGTAATATAGTGGATTCATTGGTGACGTGTAATCCATGATGAGAATATTTTTATATCCCATTTTTGGAGTTTAGTTATAGGAACTATCTGGCCCCGCACTAGTGCGAAGTGTAAGACACCGTCGCTGACGTTATATTTGGTTCTAGAAGTAAGGCCTACATTCAAATAAGGCAGATTAGGGTTCTCTCTAATGGGTAAGATTGGTGAATAGGGTGTAGATATATGATTGCTAGTAGCCACAACTCTGTTCCACTCACATAGTGCTTCCGCCACCAAAGGGAACATAGCTATTATGTTCGGGCAGTCTTTGTGAGGGATCCAAACCAGTGATCCCAAGTTTCCCTTTTCAAATATGTGGTTGTCTAATTGGACCCATGCCTTCTGATCTGAATTGTGGCACCACTCAACTATTCTCTGCAAAAATACAGCTCTCCTATATAACTGCAGATCTGGAACTCCCAGTCCTCCTCTATCTCTAGGAAGGCACATAGTATGTCTGCGCACTCTGTTTCGTTTCCCCTGCCATATGAATTTTTCTATAAGGTTTTGTAACTGTAGAATATGTTCAGGGGGGAGCGGGATGGGGAGTGTCTGAAAAAGGTATAATAAATGAGGGAGGATATTCATTTTTATGATAACCCTCCCCAGCCGGTTTATTTTTCCATGATGCAAGATCTTTGGCAATTTCATCCTTCAGGAATAGCTAATTATAATTATAAATATCCTTCAGTTTAGGAGTCAAAAAGATTCCCAGATTTTTAAGTTTATTACGTGCTATTTTGAGTTGGTATGTCGCTTTGAGGTGATCAATGTCATGTTGGGGAGAGGAAACATTGAGTAATTCTGAGTTGGCTAAATTGAGATGAAAATTTGAGACTTTTCCGTATGATTTGAGTTCTTGCAGGAGTTCCGGGAGTGTCTCTGAGATTTTAGTAAGGATAAACAAAATGTCATCGGCATACATTGCCTGTTTGTGCTTCACTCCATCTATACAAAGATCAGTTATTTTATTATTAAGTCTGATTTTTTTGGGGCCAGGACCTCAATTGAGAGGATAAAAAGCAGTGTGGAAAGTGGACATCCCTGACGTGCATCGTTGGAGATTGTGAAATAATCTGATAGGACCCCATTAGCCCGTACCCTAGAGTTTGGTTGAGAATACAAAGAGAATACCATGTCCAGGAAGGGAGATCCAAAGTCCATACACTTCATTGCCTCTTAGAATATGAAACAAGTTGTAATATGCGTAGGGTGTTGTCCTTGGCCTCCCTTCCCAGTATAAAGCCCACCTGGTCAGTGGAGATAAGTCCAGGGAGAAATTTATTAAGACGATTCGCCAGAGCCTTGGCCAGAATCTTCACATCAGTATTTAGGAGGGAGATTGGTCAGAAGTTTTGGGGCAGTCTGGGGATTTCCCCAGCTTGTGTAGGACCGTTATATGGGCTTCTAACACGCCAGGGGGTAATGTTTTAGTCTCTGTTAGTTCATTAAATAGTGCGAGGAGATGGGGGACGAGTATAGATTTATAATGCTTATAGTATTTTACGGTAAAGCCATCGGGACCAGGGCTCTTACCGGTAGGGGTGTCTTTTTATAGCGTGATTTATTTATTTTTCAGTAAGAGGTGAGTCTAGGTATTCTGAGTCTTCTTTGCTAAGTTTATGCAACAGAAGATTTTTAAGATATGTCTGTATTGGTGTATTGTCTGTGCTATGTTTTGCTGGATTAGGGGAAGATGGCACAGTATTGTGTAAATTATAGAGGGATTTATAATATTCTTGGAAAGAATTTGCTATGCCCTTACTATCTTTAATTTATGTGCTGTCAGGTTTTTTGAGGTAGTTGATATATGATTTGAATTGTTTGCGTTTTATTGTGCGTGCTAGGAGTCTACCCGTTTTTTTTTACCCTGATCGTAGTAATATTGCTTTAAATGGATAGCTTTTTGTTGTTGGTCCTCTGTTAGCATTGTCTTGAAATCATTGCAGGCCTTTGTTAAAGAATCAGATATCTGTGGATTTGATGGGTTCTCTTTGTGTGTTTTTTTTCTAATTGAAGAATAGTGGAATGAAGTTGTTCATACTGTAATCTACGTTCTCTTAATTTTTTGGCTCTGTGTTTTATTAGCTCCCCTCTGATAGCACACTTATGTGCCTCCCAGTTATTGGTATGAGAAGTTTGTGTATGGGTGATGAGGGTAAAAAATTCAACTATACTCTTACTACTCTTACTCAACTCAGTGGAGATTAATGGATCAGACAGTAAATTGCCATCCAGTCTCCATACGTAATCGACCACTGGGGTCTTTGGCTTTGAGACTGGTGCATGATCAGTCCAAGTAATTGGACCTATTTCACATTTGGGACCAAGGGGAGACCATGTGAATCTGTGAACCAATAATCTATCCGTGAATATTTTTTATGTGCATTTGAATAAAATGTGTAATCCTGATTCACGGGGTGTAAGGTACGCCATATATCATGTAGGTTTATGTTTGTCAGAGAGGACTTAATCACTTTTATTTTGTGTTTGGAGATACTGGAATTGTTATTAGATGTATCCAGTGATGAATTTAGTGGGACATTGAAGTCCCCACCCAAGAACAAGATCCCTTTGAGATGATCTAGAAGCAAACCTGATATTCTTCTAAAGAAAATATGTTGGTCTTTGTTGGGAGAGTAAAGGTTGAGTAAAGTGATGGGGCAGCCAAATAACAACCCTGTAAGTAAGATATACCTTCCAGCTGGGTCTTTAACCACTTGGGAAACTTGGAGAGAGACAGAGTTATGGATTACAATGCCCACCTCATTCTTTTTCTTAGGGCCTGATGCGAAATATGCTGTGGAATATCTACTATGTGACCACCTGGGTTTTCTGCCCTTCTGGAAATGCGTCTCCTGGATAAAAATAATTCTGCTAATTAGTTTAGACAATTCACGCATAGCGATAGATCGTTTACCAGGATTATTCAGACCTTTGGCATTTATTGTTGTAAAGGTGATAGAGTGCTCCATGGGTTTTAGTTTGGATGTAGGCATTTTGGGGGGAGGGGAAATAAATAAAGGGGGAGGGAAGGAAAAGGGATAAGAGATGAGAGATTAGCAGAGACTGAGAAATGTAGTTTAGACTATAAAGATTAGGTTATCAAAGCAAAGTGACACCTAGATGGGGTAAAAAAAGCAAGTGGTAGAGTATAAGTTTAAAGCCT
Organism: Bombina bombina; assembly: GCF_027579735.1. Taxonomy (NCBI): domain Eukaryota; kingdom Metazoa; phylum Chordata; class Amphibia; order Anura; family Bombinatoridae; genus Bombina; species Bombina bombina. The sequence continues at coordinate 189,597,223 of NC_069506.1, read as the reverse complement.
TCTCTAAGGCTATCTAAGAAAAGAATTTAGAAGAGAAAAGGTAAAAAAAAACCTTGTTGTGGTGTAACCAGAGAAAGAACAGTAGGGAAAGTGGCCCTGTGGCTTAAAAGGGTGTTTAGAAAGTTATTTAGAAGAAAAAGGTTTAGTGTCAAGAGACCGGAGACGTCCACTCCCCCGACACGTTTAACATGATAGGCCTTACCATAGGCCTATAAAGTAGGTGAGTTTTTGGCAATTCAGAAGGGGACTGCTATATATGATATTATATATATATATATATATATATATATATATATATATATATATATATATATAGGGTGAGGTTGTTTGTCTTAAAGAAAAAGGTATACAGGAGAAATAAATATAGTTGGTTATTAGGTTTATGGAAGGATAATGCATCAGGTTAGGTTTGGGATGGAGGCAATTCAGTACTACTGTGATAGTTACAACATTTTGTATACATATGTATTAACTAAACACTATAAACCATGTTAACCATTTGCTGAGCAAACTCAATTTCTTAACAAAATTAAACCTTATATCGGGTGAGTAAATGGATCCATTATAAATTTTACCCCAACCTCCGAAAAACCATAACAATCTGTTACAATACAAAGTCTGATTCATGACAAGATAACACTTTGCCGAGTAGGTAAATGAATCATATATGATACTCTATGCATTTATTACCTGACCCCAAGTCCAAGATAAACCGTCACCAGGAAGTTTGGTAAAAATCAGGTTTCATCCTGAAGTAGAGGTGGGGTGCTATCTGCTGATCTAGCTTTACGAGGCTGCGGCATGACCACATCTAAACCGGGTTGCTGGACTTCAATATATAGTTGAGCGAAAAATTTCTCCATGTCTGATTCAGTGCGATTATATATTGCCGATTTATTGTCTTTTGATGCTATGATGCAAAACGGGAAGCCCCAGCAGTAGGGAATTTTCTTGGCTTGTAGAACTGATGTTATGTAGGATAGAGACCTCAGTCTCTGTAATGTTGTTGGACTAAGGTCACTGAAGATTTGTATAGGTAATCCTGCATGATGGATTGGATATTAGCTCGGGCACAACGCAGGATTTCTTCCTTATCCTTAAAACTCAGGAGCTTAAGAACAACGTCTCTTGGCGGTGCCTTGGTTGGTGGCTTGGGGCGTAAGGCCCTGTGGGCTCTTTCAATTTGAATGTCAGGGGAGCTCGGTGTACCTTTCAGTGTCCTGAAGAGGTCCTGTAAGTTGCCGTTCAAAGCTGTAGGGGATATTGATTCAGGAACGACTCTAACCCTTACGTTGTTTCGGCGACTCCTGTTATCCAAATCTTCAAGTTTTTCATTTAGTTGATGGATCATGTCATCTTGTGTAGATCATTTAGTGCTGAGGTGTTCTATAGATTCTTTAGTCGTATCTTGATCTACCTCAATTTGGGTAACCCTGGTGTTTAAATTAGAGATATCTTTGTGAAGATCACTGTACCATTGTTTGACTTCCTGTACAACTGTTTTAATGTCATCCTTAAAGCACAGATATTGTAGGTCTTCTTTGGTGACATGGTTAGATGCAGGGTTTTCTGTACTATGGATATGTGCAGTGGCTGATTGTTCCTTGCTGCCTGCAGCAGCTTTGGTAGAGGTGTTGTTTGATTCCATAGGCCTCAGATATTGGTTAAGCTTTCCTGAAGAGGCAATGTTATTTGGTTTACTGGGTCTTTTGTTGGTCATTATCAGTTTGGCTGTGGTTTATAGATTGAAAAAGAGTTTCAGTTAATGCCCCCTTTTAGGAATATATGTGTAATATTGGAAAGGAGACATGGTAGTTGGTTTGACTCTCTGCTATATTAAATGTGGATCACAGCAGTATGAGAGTGAGCAGGATTAATGAGACATCCAGGAAGTGTATCTCTCTAGAAATTAATATAAACTGTGAGGGTGCTGATATTATACACCTCTACCCTTCAAACCAAGAGTAACAAATAAAGAATGAGGCCCTAGTTGAGGTTGTTACGTTATAGTAAGGCAGTTATTATATAGAGTTACTTTCAAATCAGAAGATGTTGGCCAGTTATATTAGTAGTAAGGCAAAGGACTGTTTTACATGTTAGCTGAGTGGTGCTCCTGTCACCTGCACGTTATTCCCCTGGAGAGGTATGTAGAGCTGTACCCTGGATCAGCCTGCAACGGCTGTGTTAGCTACTCTGCCAGTTGGAGGGTTCCGGATTGGTAAAATGTACTTACTTCAAGCTCAAGAAATGAGCCTGGAAATGGACCTGGATCCCTTTATTAGCTGATCCTCATTAATGAATGCGTGCTGTGCGCCATGGCAATCTCCTGTGAGTCAGATCTCCCTTTTTGCAGTCGAATCGTTCCTCCTCCGGTGCTACGGTAGCTGCCCCTTTGTCCTATCAAGGGAATTGTCCTGTGAACCAGGATTGTAGCAAAATTGAGATGTCGCTGATGTTATTCCCTTTGCGCAATACAGCGTTAGACCTCAGGCCAGTCAATCAACGGATGCACCGCAGCAGCTCATCAAGAGCCTGGATTAGGTGATAGAGTTCCACCCCTGAAGCCAAAGCGTGTTGGATGGTAGGGCTTACGGTGGCTACATGCTCTGATATACTCTTATATTTACCATGGGGCCTAAGAGCTAGCTTAAAGTGCGGCCATGTCCCTGTGTGGTGTAGCTCCGCCCCCCATTTTTAAATTTTTTAAATATAGTTTAAAGGTAATAGGTCAAAATTGAAATGTGCTTTTCAATTTGAAATAAAAGCATTTTTGCAACATACTTCCATTAGCAAAAATACTTCTAGTAAAAGGTATTACTGTTTTTTGTCTTTTTAGCGGTATATGCACATATCCTGTGAGGGCCAGTGCACCAGTATTCAAACACCATTCCTACTCAGAAAGGTTGCTGTGGTGAGTATTGCTTTTGAAGAAGTAATTTGTGTAATAGAAGCTACTGTTGACCCTCTGGCAAAGTGTAGTGTTGTAATACTGGTGCTTGGGCCCTCACAGGATATGTGGGTATGCCACAGAAAAATAGTAATAACTTTTATTGGAAGCATTTTTGCAAATGGAAGTATATTGCAAAATGCTTCCATTTCAAATTGAAATACGCCTCTGCACATTGAATTTTTTTTTCTATCCCCTTATGCTTGGATTACAAATGAAGCGCTATTGATAGTGCAGGGTGCACTATGCATATAGCGGCCCTGCGCTAAGAATAGCAGACAATCTTGTATTACAAGTGAATAGTAATATAGATTGACCAGAGGATGTTAGTGCAGCCGACATTTGTTAGCGTGTCCTATACTTTCAATGGATAGCTCCTGGCATGCTAACATTGCTCATATTAAGGGGTTAGTTACGTGTTTTTATATATATATAACCTATATCATAAATATTGTTATGAATGTGTGACAATCTAACTATTAGGTATGGTTCAATCACAATAAAATAATCCTACTGTAAGTAGATGCAAATCGTTACATTGGAATTTGCAATGTATTCCACTATCAGACCAAACTTGGCCAGTGGTCTTTTTATCCCGGCGTCAAGTGGAATGATATGAAATATCCCAGAGCAGAGAGAGAGAGTTTGTAAAATGAGGTAAGCAGTACTCACAGCAGGCAGGGCAGTACTCAGCAGCAACAGGAAGGTAATCCATCAGTATGGCAGTTCAGGGGTAAACCAATAGAATGGTCAGGCTGGCAGAGTTCATCAACAGTTAAGCAATCCAGCAATGCTGAGGTTAAGGCAGGCAGAGTTCATCAACAGTAAAGCAGTCCAGCAATTCAGGGGTTAAAGCAAGCAGAGTAGTCAAACAGGCAGAGTTTATCAACAGTTAAGCAATCCAGCAATGCAGAGTTTAAGGCAAGCAGCATAGTCAAACAGGCAGAGTTCAGCAACAGTGAATCAATACAGCAATTCAGCATACAGCTATACAGCACCCAGGAGCACAAGAAGTAACACCTATACTTGGGCACATCTGAGAGAGACTGAGGCCTTTACAAAGGGAAGACAGGGCGGGCAGTGATGATGTCATCACTGTGCTGCAGTTACACTGCCGTATCCCTAGCAACAGGAGGAGTGCCTGTGTCCATGGCAATGGCCACAGCAGAGCAGAGGAGCAGCGTGACAGCTGAGTATTGATACAGTGTACCCGTAACACTGTTGAAAATGTGAAAATCAATAGGAAATTAATAATAGAAAACTAGCGCACGATAACAAACTCTATAAAAATGTGGTTTACATGTAACAGTCTGTATTATTGGAACAGTATGTAGAAAATCACTTGGTTTGTAGATCCAAAATGAGCTGATGTATATAGGTTAATGGATATCTGCTTACCAGAATGAACCTCAATCATATGAGGTAAGATATTGGCTCTATGAGAGTCAGGTAGATCTTCTTGTGTCCCCTTAAGCAAAAACTTGTGTGTTTTCTCCACTTTAGACCTTTTTCCTAGATCTTGTCTCCATGTGTACCAAAGTGGTGATTCGAGTTAGCTATTTTTTTTCCGCTCGGCCCCTGGGTTGGTATAACTTTCAAATCCGTAAAACCGGGATTTTACTAATAGTTACATTGTAGCTAGTTTAGGGTTTATTTTTATTTTACAGGCAACTTTGTATTTATTTTAACTAGGTACAATAGTTATTAAATAGTTATTAACTATTTAATAGCTACCTGGCTAAAATAAATACAAAAGTACCTGTAAAATAAAACCTAACCTAAGTTACAATTACACCTAACACTACACTATAATTAAATGAATTACCTAAACTAAATTCAATTAAATACAATTAAATAAAATAAGCTAAAAGTACAAAAAACAAACACTAAATTACAGAAAATAAAAAATAATTACAGATTATTAAACTAATTACACCTAATCTAATCCCCCTAATAAAATAAAAAGCCCCCCAAAATAATAAAAATCCCTACCCTATACTAAATTACAACTAGCCCTTAAAAGGGCTTTTTGCGGGGCATTGCCCCAAAGTAATCAGCTCTTTTACCTGTAAAAAAAATTACAATGCCCCCCAACATTAAAACCCACCACCCACACACCCAGCCCTACTCTAAAACCCACACTAAATACCTGCCACTTTCAATTTAAAAGCATAGATTAATACTTTGAAGAACTCCACTATTGTTTCTCCTTTGTTTTAGGGCACTTTCAAGCTGGCGCACAAGCAATAAGCAGGACCTGAGTTTTTTTAGTGTGCCCCAAAGAAATCTATTTTGTGAGTGATTTAGCGAAGCTGTGCTATCCGACTTCCAGATGTTTGTTTTTTTGTTTTTTATAATAATAGTCAACATTGGTATACTTTACAACAGTATTCTTAAATTAACAAATCGTACATTTCCATTATGACATGACAGTGGCTAAGACGCAGTATATTGTTATCAATTCCCAACAGGAGACAGTTTGTCTTGTTAATTCTGCACATTGCAATCTTGTCCTGTTCTCCATTATGCAATAAGAGTTCTTAAAGTCCTCAGGTCTTCTCTTTATTTTTTATTTTTATTATTAACCCTATCTAACTTTTTTTAAACAAAAATAACCAAACTACTTAACTAGTCTCTCCTAAGTTTCCATTACATTTTATTCAAAGCACCACTTTCCTCTCAGTTGTTCCTCTAATATGAAGGGAGCTGATTCAAATGGTGCTACCACCTGCTTTTGTATGTTAACAGGTAAAGTGAGGATAAACATTTCCCATTTTTTGAAAAATTGCTTGATACGAAGTAACACTTCACCCTTTACATCTGCTTGTGCTATCCATAACTGCTTTACCAATAACAACTTTAGTAGCCGTAGCGTGGGAGCTGTACTATGCAACCATAATTTCAAAATAAGCTTTCTAGCCAACAACAAAATGTTATTGATCAGTTTACAATGATCTATATCCTGCTCACCTTCCACCAGTAGTAATACCTCTTTCCAGCCAATTTTAACCTCCTGTTTCATTATCAAGTTAATCCAGTATTTCGATTGTCCCCAGAACCTCACCAACTTAGGGAAACACCAGAACATATTTGCAAATGAAGGATCCGGAAACAAACACTTCTTACATACATTCATATCTGGACTCGTCCATTTAGTCCACTGCTTTGGGGTGATATAAGCCCTATGCACTAATTTGTATTGAGTTTCTCTGAGGTCTGCTGAGGTAGTTGCCGACCTTACTCTATCAAAACCTTGCACAATATCCTCCTTTTTGAGGTCCATTTGTTCTCCCTCCCTCCACTGTTGAATTATTTTATCTATGGCTGCGTCTGACTTGGCTTCTACAAGCATGTTGTATTATAGTGATACAGATCTATATCCTTGCCTTCCCAGCATGTGGAGGGTATCCCAATGGGAAGTGTCCCAAATAGTATTGTCTAATCTAATAAGGCTATTAATGTAGTGTCTGATTTGGAAATATGCAAAATATAGATTTTGTGGTATATGGAACCTTTCGTTTATTTGGTCAAAAGTCATAACACATTTATTTACTTTATCTAAAAATTGCCCTACTCTTTCTAAACCTTGAGATTCCCACAGTCCATACGGGCCTCCCGTTAAGCCAGGTATTAAGTCTAAATTACCTCTAATGGGTATCAGTTTAGTGCCTGAGCCGCTATCTCCCCATATCTTTAACATTTTTTTCCAAGCTAAGATAGGACCTTTGAATATTATGTTGTTTTTTACAGTAGCTGGGAGCTGTGCTGTGTTTAGGAACGGGAGAGATTTTAGTGCAATGGGAGATGTTAATCCTTCCTCTAGTTCTGGTAGTGTAAATTTCCCTTGCCCAGTCATCCAGTCTATTATTATCTTTGACAATGCCGCCCAATTGTACCACCGTATATATGACAGTTTTAGCCCACCCTGGTTCGTAGGGTTAAACAACTTGTACAATCCTATTCTCCTCTTTTTATTTTGCCATAGAAAACCAGCATAATCTGCGTGTATTTTGTTTACATCTCTTTGGACCATTATCAGGGGAAGTGCTTGTAACATATACAACAGTTGGGGTAATACTACCATTTTAATTATGCCTACTCTAGCCATCAAGGACAGTGGGAGATGCATCCATTTTTTTTAATGTTCCCTCTGTTTTCACATCTATTGGAGTTATGTTAAGTATGTACCCAAGAGATGGGTTTGCTGCAATTTGAACCCCAAGATATCGAAAGGAGCGGATGACTATCCTAAACTGTGAGTCTAAGGGTGAGACCGTTTTTGTTTTGTGCAACCAGAGGAGTTCAGATTTTTCTATATTTATCTTGAAACCTAAAAAACTACCAAAGAGTTCTATTTATTTCATTACATTAGGAATGGAGGACTCAGGATCTCTAACAAACAGCAGCATGTAGTCCGCATACATTAGATTTTTACCTTCAGTTCTTATTGGGATGCCTATTAATAACTTTCTCAAACGTATAGCAAGCGGTTCTATTGCCAAGTCGAATAACAATGGCGATAGCAGGCATCCTTGACGGGTGCCTCTCTCTAGCCGGAATGGGGTTGAAATTTAACCATTAACTAATAATTGATTGTGGGCAATTCTTTCAGCCATCCTGAAGGATCCTGAGGATAGTTTCAAAGAAACACCTGACGTGTTCCTTGCAGATGGTCGTCTATATCATCAAATGCCCATGTGGGCTAAACTATGTTGGGAAAACGGAGCGCCCTCTGAAGGAGAGGATTGCAAATCATAGATTGACCATTCGACAGGCCCTGAAGAAGGGCACCCGGTTGCTATGCAGTTTGTCACTGAGAAGCATACGGTAGCTGACCTATGCGGCATGCCTATTGATCAGGTGACTAAACCCCTGAGGGGTGGAGATAGTAACAAGCTCCTATTACAGGAGGAGTTGTAGTGGATTTACAAATTACAGACAATGGCACCTTGGGGTTTGAATAAGCAAATTTGGCTGTCATGCTTCTTATTGGAGAGATGATTGTTCACTGCTATGAATTAACTTTGATACTTTATTATATATTATGATGTGTAGGATGCTCCATTCATACTCTTGGTCATCTTACTCATTAATTGTGAGAAATTCTGTTTTGAGGTTCAGTGTAGTCTAAATTATAATTTAGATGATAGATTTTTGAGGCAAAAGTAATTGTCCATATGTTCTTTTTCATATGTTAATTTCCATATGTTATTTTGCATGTGCTACTTTCATATGATTACATATGTTGGTTTATAGTTTAGGTTTCAACTTCTGGCTTTGTTGACACTGAGCTCAGTGATTTGTTTGAGATGCTATGGTAACAGTATGTATGTTTTTATAATTATACGTTTAGTATTCCTTTTGTGTGATACAGAGGGCTTGTACTGATCCCATCGCACATCCTTTTGGTTTTTCACTTTGAGTGCGATTCCGGTGTCTGCGAGACCCGGAAGTTGCAGCCTGTCATTTCCGGTTTGTTTGAGAAGTTTGTGACAGTTTTGTTTGTGGGGACACAGGTATTTAAGGTGGGTGCTTTGTGTATTACAGTATATACTTGTGATTGTATCCTTGACAACTCCACTGGATATTTCAAAATGCTAGATATTTTTATCAAAATCAAACTAGCAGTGTAGAAATGGCACAGAACACACTAAAAAATCTCTCAATGCCACCTGCTCATTTAACTCTACACCTAAATTCTGTCATCCTAAAGGTTATTTTGAATATGTAATTCCATTATTATTAGTTCAATTTTTAGTATCCTAAACACAATTAATTATAAGTGAATATTCTATCACTGGTAATTTGTGGCTCCCCATTAACTTGTTATATTCTTGAATTTACAGCTGATAACCAGTGTAGCTTTTGTTAAACCCAGATCCTTGCCATCTATCAAAGTACATAGGCACTTTGCTTTTTCCTATTATCTTTTTCTATCTCTGTAGAATTTGATGGAAAAGCATTCCAAAACTTTGTTTTGGTTTTCAAAAACATTTTGTATTATCATATTTCATGATTTTTTTTTTTTTTTGGTGTGATGTCAGGCACTTACCTAAAACAATCTTGTGATGGGCTCCTGCTTCTGTAGCGGTTGCTGCTCTCTCAATGGATGCGCGGCTGTACTCATTTTAAATGGGCCATGCTTGGTTTCAGGAACTCCCACCTAAGTGGCCACAGGTCTGGGAGTTCCTATAAAAATCCACTTAGCTCATCATGAGTTATTGGGGAGTGCACCTAGTACTTACCTGTTCGCCCTGTATCCTTTGTTGTAACAAGCTATTACTTATCTTGTTCCTGATACTACTTGCTTGTATCCTGCTACACATACCTTGCATCCCGTGACAGCCTCACCAACAGTACCCAATGGGTATCCTGTGTCTGCTGGGGCTACTGTTTTTTGCTGTACCAGTGGCAGCTTTCCTAAATCCTACTGATAAAAAAAGAGGGTTTTACTTTTGAACAGTTTGAAGTTTTTGCCATTCTCCAACTGGTAGCTTAATGTGGTCATAAATGATCTCAGGCTTCACATGCTTTCACTTACAATTTGAAGAATGGGAACAATTGTCATACATTCTCTTTATTCCTAAGCAATTAATGCAATTTAAACATTTTTGTTTACACTGTGTATTTTAAATGTAGCAATTGTTCTGACTTTTTTTATGATTTTTTCTTTTGTGTAACCCGCTACTTTGTCATTTGTGTTCGGTGTTTTCCTTATATATAACAAATACTACTGTGTCTCCTTGACTGCACATTGCTGTCTGACATGATTACGTTTCATGACCATTGTTATGTGCAAAACTAAGCAGCATAACCACAACCTAGAGACTTTTCACTTTCCCTCCATGATAATTTCCATTGGTCTATAACTATAAATGTGTGTCTAGGTTTTAAAGCTTTAGGTAGGGTCATTTTCTCCAAAGATATTTTGCTTTCAATTTGCATCTCCCAAGAAATTATAAACAACTTTCAAAAATATTGTTTATAGATTTTACCATGGACTGTAACTTCAAGCCTTCCTGAGTCTCCAACTCCATCCAGTTCATGAAGCAAAGCTCCATGCAAGGCACAGACTATACTATACTATAAACTACTACTACTATAATAAACTCTTATAGAGTGAGTTAGCCCCTACCCTCACTACACTATACAACAGGATTATGACAGGGGACATAGGCATCACGGATAGATTCACAGAAGCTAACATTTGTGTTATCCCAAAGGAAGGCAGGGACCCTCTTCTTCCCCAATCATATTGTCTGATATCTCTTATGAACTCGGACTACAAGTTGTTGACAAAAATCCTGGCAGACCGATTGGCGCTGGCCTTGCCAACCCTAGTACATAAAGACCAGACGGGTTTTGTTAAGGGGAGGACATCAGTGACTAACATTCGCAAACCCCAATACATATTAACAGACATTTTGAATAAACAGAGAGGAGGGAGGGGGGACAAGGAGAATATTGAATCCTGTGCTCTTTTAGTAGACGCAGAAAAGGCCTTTGATAGGGTCCTCTGGGGTCATTTCGTTTATACCCTAGATTAGGTTGGAATCTCAGGTTTTTTTTGCACAAACAATCACAAGATTACACACGAAACCAAAGGCATCAATTGTAATTAATGGAGCCTCTTATTTGCTTTTCCTGTTGGGAAGGGGAACCAGACAGGGGTGCCTGCAGTCCCCCCTTTTGATCTATCAATGGAGCCCCTGGCTTTAAAAATACGTACAGAAACCGTGGGTTGGGGGGGGGGTACAGTGCCATCTGTCTCTTTTTGCCAATGATATGATCCTTTAAATACAGAACCTAAAACGAAACATGCCCCATTTTATACACATTATACATCAATTTGGCCTAATCTCGGGGTACAAAACAAACACTGACAAATCAGAACTAATCTGGCTGCAAACCCACTCCACTTCAACATCCCTGCCCTATGATTTCAAAACTGTCACAAGCTCCTTTAAATATTTGGGAATTAAACTTTCAAAAAACCCAAGTGAATGGTACCACCTCAACTGCCAGCCCCTACTTAGGGATCTTAAAGACACCATGATTAGATGGATGAAACTCCCTTTAACAATATCAGGCAGAATAGGCCTAATTAAAATGATTATGTTCCCAAAAATCTTGTATTTGTTTCAAATGATCCTTGAAAACATCCAAAAAGTAGACCTTAAGAGTTTGAACAAATCAATGTTTGCCTTTATTTGGCTAAATAAAAAACACAAAATGCATATGCAGTGAATGATGGCCGATGTGGGCTCTGGAGGTTTGGCAGTTCCAAATTTGGAAGCCTATTGCTGGGCAGCTCAAATCAAATATGTCCAGGGCTGGTTGACAGGCAGGAACCATTTCACAATACTTGAACTGGAGTAACAAGCGATAGCACCTTGGTCCTTAGCAGCACTCCCCCACATGACGGCTACACAAGCAAATAAGCTTCTTGCACTTTATCCTTTGCTACACTACCCATTACAAGCATGGAGGAAAGTCTGAAAAAACTTGACTTTAATCATCACTTCACTAGGTACCTCTCCCTGAAAGGTAATCCAGAGTTCCCGGCAGGGATAGATTCAAAGGAATTCACACTGTGGAAGAGGGAAGGGTTTAACAGCGGTATCCCAGGTTATTGATAATCTACATTCTAGCGTGAAGACCTTTGCTGACTTGCAGGCAGAATTTGAAATCCCGTACACACAACATTTCGCTTACCTGCAAATGAGACATTATGTCAAAAGTTTTCTCCAACATAAAGAAATTACAGACAGAAACCTTGACGTAAATACTCTATTACAAAAAACAGAGCATGGGGCAACATCCATATCCCCAACGTACAGAATCATTACAAAACGGGCCAATGAACATAACTTACAGTATATCAGAGATAGTTGGATAGACACTTTTAAATACAGAGATTACACCCACCACAGTGCAACAAAGCATACAAAAAGCAAGAAAAGTGACGCTATCTGCAGACATTCGGGAATCACATACCAGACTCTTACAGAAAGCTTACTTTCCACCCAAAATGTTCAAAAATGGAGAACTGACACGAAAGGTTCATGCCTGAAGTGTGGGGCTCCGAAAGCAGATTTAGCACATGTGTTATGGAATTGCCCCAAGCTGACCAAGTTTTGGGGTATGACAGCCTATTGGGTACATACCACGTTCCATATTAAAGTGGAAATTATTCCTCAGTTGATAGTTTCTCACTGCCAACAAAACACTTCCCAGACCCATGAGACAACTGGTTAATAATATAATCTTACAAGCCATGAAGTTAATATTCAGCAATTGGCTACATAACTCTACACCCACACTTGCACAACTTAAGTCAGGTATGCAGAAACAGGTACTACATGAACAATCAGATGCCTTGAGAGATATGCAGGGGAGAACCATTTATGAGGAAATGGGAATCCATGCAAAAGCAACTCCTACATCCTCTTAGAAACACCGAATACCTACTTGAAGAGAGTCTGAGGCAAATGGAAGTTGCTTTACATAGATAGAGAACAAAGGCAGACATATATCACTTAGGGAGTGAGGAATTTGTGCTCCAGGAGAGAAGCGATCAGGACAATTTGGAGGTGTCGTAGTGGGACTTTCTGATGGAGAATTGGAGAACGAAGGGAGGTAGTGAAGGAGCTAGGGAAAGGGAAGGAAAATTGAAAAGTAAAAAGGGATGTTTTGAAACGAAAGGACCAGCATGATCTAAGCATGTCCTTTTATTTTATCTAAGTAAGATTTGTACTCAAGTACACAGAGACACTCTTTGGAAATACTGAATAAATGGACTCAAGCCGGCGAAGAGATTTTCTTTGATTGTAATACCATCACAACTGTGTATGAATATGTCATCCCCTAATGTTCAATAAATAAAGTATATAAAAAAAGAAACACATGGGATAGAAAGTTGTAATAACCTGCCACAGCCTTCTAATTTGCTAATATGACAAACCAAATACCTCTTAAATTGCTTCTCTCCAGAAGATTCAACCACCCAGTCATGACATCTTTGGGTCCACTTCCTGCCCAGTATTTTTAGCTCACTATGTGTAGTGGAAAGATTATATGCCCATACTACTATTTTTGTAAAATTGTGTTTTTGAAACAACTTTAGCATTATTAAACAGCAACATTGAACTGTGTTTTAAAACTATAAGTTTTAAATGAGAGAATCAATAAACTGTTTGTATTGGAGCCATTTGCTAAAGATAATGAGCAAAAATAATTTTAATTAACTGTGTATCTGACTGTGAACCTTAACAGAACGTAATCATTTGTAAGAAAGATTTAAATTGTAAGTATTATGAACAGGATTCTGATGGTAATTACAAGTCATATGTTTTATTGTTTATGACATTGGATTATGTGCAGCATAGTCATGAGGTGTTTTAAACATACATTATGTCAGAAGGAGTGCTCCCAGGCAGTAACTGATACTTATTAGAAATGAATATGCTCAAATACTTGTCCCAACAGGTAAGATGGTAATCAGTTTTATTAATTACGTAACACTATGTTCTGTATTTATTCATACAAAGGTGGTAAACCTGCTATTATCATTTTGAATGCATTGTCCTTTAATCTCTACCACTAATGAGATGCTTAGGGAAACTAAGAGATAAAATAATTAAGTGGAAAAAATGCAGCTGCCCCTTATGAGTTTTCCAAGGACTAATTCATAAGCGTCACCCAACCAGCGTGACATGAAAGCTCTTACCAGTGGTAGTATCCCAGCATTCTCTACCCAGTCTTAGGTTATGCCAAGATATCACAATAGTTTGCATGTAGGTTAAATTGCGCTCATATTACAAGTTGAAAGTAAACGCGATCGCTTGAGCACAATTCAAGTTAATGCTCGTCGGTTTAGCACGTACTCCGAGTTGTGGTTAACTGTTTTGTGAAACAAAAAGTGTCACAAAACACATAAAAAATACTTTACAAAGTACACTTACACTTATAATAACACCATCTAATAAAAAAAAATATATATTGCACACAAAAGTGCTCAAAGATATGAGGTCTCGGGTGTTAGAAAAAAATGCAGGCAAAGAGCTAGCCCCCTTGAGAACATGAGTTTGGGTTAGCACGTGAGTAGGGTGTTAGTTTTTTTCCACTTTTTTTGCTCCATTGACTTCTATGGGGAATACATTATTGTGCGCACGATATTGTAATTGCGCTAGAAGTAAGCTGCATGTGCACATCAGGTTAGCACAAGCACGCTAACTTTTTACTTTCAACTTGTAATACAAGCACAACCCGACACGCCCAATGGGGTCAATTTATTAAGGTGCAGACGGACATGATACGCTATATCGTATCATGTCCGACGCACATCGATAAATGCCGACAGCATACACTGTCGGCATTTATCATTGCACTAGCAGTTCTGGTGAACTGCTGGTGCAATGCCGCCCCCTGCAGATTCGCGGCCAATAGCAGGGGGTGTCAATCAACCCGATTGTATCCGATTGGGCTGATTGCTGTCCGCCACCTCAAAGGTGGCGGACGAGTTAAGGAGCAGCGGTCTTACGACTGCTGCTTCTTAACTTCTGCTTCAGGCGGACCTGAAGCGGAGTGGGTTGGAAGCAGCATCCGCTGCTTCATAAATCGACTCCTAAAAGTTTAATTCAAGCGTAATAAGTGCTCTAGCAAAAGCGCTAAATAGAGCTTCACTCGTAAGCTGGCCCTTAAGGTTTCATAACAGTGGAGAAGAGTAAAAATCAAGGCAAAAGAGTCCTCATATATTTTCAACATGGATTTTAGCCAAACCCAAGGTACCATTTCAATGCATTAAATCATTTGATGATTTCCTCAAAGGTTTCCAGGCTTTTCCTGCAGTATTATTAACTTGCACACACAATGATTAACATCCAATCAGAATACTTAACAAGTGACAAAGAGCATATCTATAACTGTAAAAAAAAATTGAGTATGTTGGCTTGGTGTATCCGCATACATTCCCAAGGAACATCAGAATAACCCTAGTAGAATAGACAAGCATTATGAACCTGAAATGTGCTAGTTAGATGAGGGAATAAGGGGTTCACTACTTTTGGTGAACAGTCAACTGTTTTTCCACATGTAGCAGGTTTTAGAACATGCTGCTGCTAATATTTGAGAATGGATTCAAGAATTGTCAGTGAATCTGTCCAGCATAAGGGTCTCCTGCCAGAGAAAGCCAACCCAAAGCCCCAGTTAAGGTCCATCACATGAAGGAGAAGGCCCTTGTCCTTGTTCCATCTGGGGGTAAGGCTGTGGAACAGCTGCCCTAAAGTGGGAGATTTTATTCAAACCTACCCCTGAAATATCAGCCATAGTTACTGTCCATGTGTTCCAGTTTTGTCATGTCCATTGTTTTACCAAACCAGAGGAAGCTGTTCCTGAGTATAACAGTCATCCTTGTGGTTCTGGGGAAAAAGCATTGCGTCTTTGTTTTTTCAAGAATTCTACTTGGCATCACTTGCATATAATTAACTGAAGCTGCATAATTAAGGGGTCTAAAATACATCATCTTTATTATACATGAGCAAAACTGTGGTCAATGTTGGCACCACTCCTGTGGCCACATTTTCCTCATATGAGGTACAGACTGGGGTTTTAGATATATTTGGTTTGGATAATGGTGCATTAACAGCAGATGTCTTCAGAGAAAATTGCCTTTTGATAGACACTGGTGGATGCATGTAGGGCTATTGCTCAAGTGGAATAGCCTTACATGCATCCACTAGAGTCCATCTAAAGTCAATTGGGGCACTCATTTAAAAAAAAAATAGATTCTTATCACTTAGAAACTGGTATTGGTGTGGGAATAGGAAACTGGTGGCTATCACTAAAGGCTAATAAACTTACCACATGTCACTTGTAGCGCAATAGTTATCATATTAAAATCCAATGGACAATTTACTAGTGACTGGAGAATGCAGAGCAAGTACTTGCCATCATATTTGAACATGCACTTGTAATGCTCGTGGGATATTTCTCTATCAGACCAAACTTGGCCAGTAGTCTTCTTATCCCGACGTCAAGTGAAAGGATAGGAAATATCCCAGAACGTAGTAAGTTTATGAGATCAGGTAAGCAGTACTCACGGTAGACAGGGTAGTCCTTCACGGCAATAAGATGAAGGCAGAGTATGGTCAAGACAGGCAGAGTCCGGCAACAGGAAGGCAATCCAGCAGAATAGCAGTTAAGGGGAAAACCAATAGAATGGTTAGGAACAGACAGGTGTCAGCAACAAGGGAATGCAGGCAGAGTGGTCAGACAGGCAGAGTTCAGTAACGATATGGCAATCCAGCAGTACAAGGGTTAAGCAAGCAGAGGGGTCAGACAGGCAGAGTTCAGTAACGATATGGCAATCCAGCAGTACAAGGGTTCGGCAAGCAGTGGTTAGACAGGCAGAGTTCAGCAACAATATGGCAATCCAGCAGTATAAGGGTTAAGCAAGCAGAGTGGTTAGACAGGCAGAGTTCAGTAATTATATGGCAATCCAGCAATAAGAAATACAGCACCCAGGAGCACACACAGTAACACCTATACTTGGGCACAGGTGAGAGCAACTGAGGTACTTACATAGGTGAGGGTTCGCGCCACATGAGAGGTCCGACCCGGCATCAGGATGGGAGGCGAGCAGCAATGACGTCATCACCGGCGCCTGAAGCTACCACTGCGTCCATGGCAACAGATCAGAGCGGCAGCCGGGACTCGAGGACCAGCAGCGTAACAGCACTAGCCAATGGCTTGATGACCTTCAACATTTCCATATATATGGTTGCTCATTGTATTACACTGCCTTTTATAAGGACATAAATAATCAAAATATCTATAGCCATTCTGATATTTCATTACCAAGAGAAGCTCAGTTTCTAGGATGACTTGTGACTTAAATTGGACTTTTAAACATAAAAAATGTGATGTAGGCCAGCCATAATTTTTTTGCAATTATCCAGACAACAAGAACTAAGTGCCATTGATCTGACAGGCCCATTCCCCTAGTATTTAAATAGTGAATTACCTAGCAAACATGAATTGGAAACATGGGTGAAAATAGGCTTAAATCCAATGATAGATAATTTTTAATTAAGTTAACTCCCCAGAAATCTGAGATTTTCACTGTCTTTTGGCATGGAGCCGTTGTTGTTTATCAAAATAGAATTTGCAAAGTATAGGTTGCAATCCCCCTAACAAATGTGAATCTGTAACATCGCAATTAAAAGTTGAACATAAACGCATGCATTCGAGCGCAAAAACTAAATTTGCTCATGTCGGGTTAGCGCGACTGAAGACCCAGTGTTAAATGTAAGGGTTAAAAAAAGCTGCACAAAGCACAACATAAGTACATTAAAATAGTGTTACACATATATATATATACACTATGGGCAAGATTAGTGGTGCAGGGTATGTATATATATATATATATATATTTTTTTTTTTTTTCATAAGTGAAAACTCTGCTTGGATTTACATTTTTGCGCTTGTGGGGTTGTGTTCATATTACAAGTTCCAAAAAAAACTTCATTTTCCACGTGCGTGTGTATTTATTCCCCCATAGAGATCAATGGAGAAAAAAAAGTGGAAAAAACCTAACACCCGAGATTGCGCAAACTCTATCGCCTTTTTGCATTCCCCATAGAAGTCAATGAAAAAAAAAATTGTGGAAAAAAACTCCCCAAACATCCATCGCGCAAACAACATAGCATATTTGCATTAGTAAATGTGAAATATTTACAGTAAATGCATAGTTAAAATCTTTATTAAATATGAATATTGCATAAATGTTTATCATGTTTTTATCTGCTTTATGGCAAAGGGCTATAATGCACTTATATATGTGTTTACAGTATATATGTGTACATAAATATTAACGTTTTTATATATGTATATATGACAGTAAATACGTATATACACATAAATACATT